>NW_027506905.1:337500-447500 GCF_052324685.1 Brachyhypopomus gauderio
GAGTCTTACTGTTTCATAACACACCTATAGACGGCTGACGGAGAAACATTGAAGTGTCCTCATCCAAATAACATGGAGCCCTTTGCACCGAGCCACAAACCCACAGCCCCAGCTCTAAATCACTGAACAGAGCGTCTGCGGGAGATTTAGAACGGGAGAGAATGGAGAAGAAGGAAAAATAGGAGAGAGGAGCAATGGATGGGGTTGGGGGGGGGGGGGGGGGGTGAGGTGAGGGGGGGTTTCCTCCAACAAAACCCCTTGTTCCTCTCAACACTGCTCTGTCTTTTCAGAACTCTACATAGCTTGTCCTTCTCCATGGAGACGGGCCTTTGGACGGAGGCTCTGAGAACGGCAGGCCCCTGCTCCCACTATGCCCCTGTCGCTCCCAGTAAAGCCGCCCCGGGGTAGAGGCTTTTCTCCCCGTCCCCGTCCAGTAGCGCGGACCTCCTCCCGAGTCCTGAGCTGAACCACAACAGGAGAAGCTCACCAGAGTCTCGATGCAGTAAAGGTCTCTCCTGTCAGCCGCCCACGTTTCCTCTCGCCCAAGACGCTTTCCCAGACGTCCCGGCTCACATATCAGTGGCGGTGATAATCACGAGCCTACACTGAGACCCTCACAGCCCTACAGCTGCTCCTAATACGTCGGCCCGTTCTGTTTGTTCGGCACGGTCGCCCGGCAGATAGGTGGCTGATACAATGAATTGAGTGAGTCAGCTGTTTCAACACCCATTGTGGAATTCATTTAGATAGCTTCCTATTTGATGACCGTCGAGCGGTTCTGTCAGCTTTAATATTAGCACACCAGTCTGCCAGCAACACTGCGCACACTTGATAAACAGGCTGTAATCAGTTGATTGTGGAAATGAATACTGTAATCAGTATTTTCCAACCAGGGCTCTGCAGGACTACAATATAGGGCATGGTAGGGGTTCTCCTGCTCCCAATACACCTGACTCAATTAATTATCTAATTAATGAGCCCTTCATGCTGTTAAAATGGGTTTGTTAGAGCACTACATGTGACCACTGAAATGTGCAGTGAATGAAGAGTCCAGGAGTGAGGCTGGGAAGAATAACACTGAGCACCCTGCCTGTACATGTGGACTTGTGTGGCTACACCACATGCTGTCTGTGTGTTTGTGTATGCATGTGTCTTCTTTAGTCATATAAAGAACATTTTCTGCACTGACAGATCAAGTGCCAAAATAAACATGGTTGTTTGAGGTTTTTTAATAAGAGTATTATTTCAGTATATATTTGCTTTTGGCTTTTAAAAATCTCTATCTTTAAAGATCCAGGACAGAACTACAGTCCAGTGCTAGATTCAACCTCTATCCTTCCTGTCTTTTTCTCTCTTCTTCAAAATGACTGCGGCCCAAAATCTCCTTACATAATACTCAGACCATGTGTGTGTGGTTATTTTCCCTTGTGTTTAAAACACAAAGTCCTCCATTGTTTGGGAGTCTGTAAAGCCTTTTTAGTAAAACGGGCAGCACAAGACGGCTTACGCCTGGCTGAGTCACACCTCACTGGGACCACAAAAGGCAGGGGACTCATCGCCCATTCTCATTCTGCACAGCTCAGCCACGTATGTCACAGTGTAATCACGGGATGACACGACCGAGCAACCTGCTTTATGATATCCAGAGTTGGACCTACCTGTTGTGTAATGATGTCATTCTGATTCAGATTAATAAATAACCAATGACCAAAATGAGTGTGAAGTGCCCTTGAATGAAGATGCATAAATGAATGTCATGGACAATCAGAGTTTCAAAGGTAGCTTGTTGGTTTTAAACCTTCAGCTTATGCCGTGGGTCAGACAGCAGGAAAATAGTCACTCTGTAATCGGGCCCTGACGAGTGATTGGGAATTTGTCCTCATCAGGCATGGGAACCTTGTCCAGAGTTTGGAAAACAATGGCTATTGGGAATAAGGAAAATCCACATTCCAGGGTGTCCACAGCTGGCCATATGGTGCTGATTAGCACAGAGGAATTTAACGCAGCAAGTGAACAGAGCGGCCAGTGGTAGCTTCAGCACGTCTGACAGAAACCACTAATCAGGATAATGGCCAAGTGAGCCCTGTCATAAGCCTGAATTTGTCTCAGGTTGTAATATACAGCTGGTCTGTTCAAGAAAGATGGAATCTCTGTCCAGAAAGCTAAAGTATCACGTCAGCTGTTCTTTTTCTTTATGGATTATTGATTAGGTTGCTAAATATTGTGAATATCTGAGTGTCCTGGCAGTATTGTAAGAACATCTTTACCCTTCTTGAGATTCATGTGTGGCAGTTGTTTGGCATGGTTGCTGGGAGGAGCTGTTGTTGATGGGAACCATATCCAAATGGCGGAGGGGCTTTTTGGAGGCACTGGGGGGTTCGAGAGGGTTGAGGGCCTCAGTTTCCTGCTCCTTGGTCGACCTTTTGGCCACCTGATGTTTGAGGTCCTGAGGCTGTTTATTTAGCTATTTGAAGTATCAAACAAGCACGCCGTGTGTGAGTGTGCCCTCTCAGGAATCATCTGAATTCACAAATCAAATACAGCTGCTGAGGTCAATGCACTCTGACTTTCTGTCTCTGTCTCTTTCCTTCTCTCGTTCTCTCTCTGTCTCACCACCTCTCTTTCTTTCTGTCTCACTCAGTGAAAACACAGTGTGCACTTCATCTTTCTTCCTAGAACGTTTTTTCAGTCAGTTTTGTCCATTATGTCTCACCTTTGAATTATCAGCATGGGGGTGTGTGTGTGTCTGTCTCAGTGGTGGAGAAACAAATATTATCCCTGAATCTGCAACACTGACCACAGCGTCTAGGACGATGATCAGGGTCAGACATAAATAGTAACCACTTCTCTTTCATAACTCCAAGTCACAATAATGTCATGCTGTCTAAAAATCTGATAATAAACAATAACTTCTTATATATATTATCACAATAATAGAATTGCCTCTGTGGTCCTGCAGGCAGTATACTGCTATGAATATGACCAGGCCATGTTTCCCATGTTATTTCTACTGGGGTTCCAGCTGCAGGGAGTCCTATCAGACACGATCATGTTATTAGTGCTGCAAATGGGCTTTGCCGTCACATTTTTTCACTTTCAACTACTACCGAGGAGGCTGCTGTGATTTTAGCACTGACCGATTTATGTGTGAATCTCAGGCGGCGCCTTTTGGCTCCGGAACCCTGCATGTTTCTGTAATGGTCCATTTTAATGGACACAGAGCGTGTGAGCGTTGCTCAGGGGACACGAGCTGACAGGAAACACATGCCATGTGGAGACACAGGCAGCAGCAAGGATGGTCTGTGTAGAGAGAGAGAGAGAGAGACAGGAGAGAGAGAAGAAAGAGGAGAGACAGAGAGAGGATTGACACAGTGAGAGGAGAGACAGAGAAAGAGAGACAGAAGGAGAGACAGAGAAGGAGAGAAAGAGAGGAGAGACAGAGAGTGGAGAGAGAGAGAATTTTTACAGTGGATGTGTGGAGAGATCAGCAGTCTTCTTGTGTCCTGATGGCCACATTGTCTCCCCCCCTAACCCTCTCTCAGACTCATGAGTGTATGTGAAGGCAGGGGGTATTTAGAAAATACAACCACAACAAAAAAACCAGGTCTCTCTCCCCTTCCTGCTCTGTCCTCCATACCCATTTTTACTCTGTGTTTATACCCCTTTAAACTCCTTTATCAGCAGGGAAGTTAGTGCCCAACCCTTCAAAAACATTTTTTTCAACTACTTGTGGTCTCACATGGCAAGCCAAAGCAGTGACATGTGACCTTTGTGACCTTGACCTCTAGACGTAACTTCAGATGAGGGTGATCCTGTGGTTCATTGCTTCCAGGAGAAAGCATTCTTCAGAGTCTCTCTCACTTGGATTTCTACTCGGGGTGGTCTGCCATTCTGGCCACTGAGCCGGGAAACACAGATGATGGCTGCAGCAGGTTTATCGGACGAGGACTCAGGGTCTCGTTTGTGTCTCACGGATTCCTGAACGTACTGCACCATATCTTGCTGTTACGGGCGGCGGGTGGACGGCGGGTGTGGCTGGATGAAGTGGTGTACACACTGAAAAAAATAAAGCATTGGCTCAATGTAAAAAAATTAAATTAATCAATCACACGAATTTTTTTTCATTGAATCAATTAAAAAACTAAATTCATTTAGTCATGAATTAAGTTTTTTGGATTGAGTTGGACTGACAGAATTCAACAACTGAGTTATTTCTAAAACTAAATTGAACACTATTGAAACTAAATAATTTCCATGGATTAGGATTGCTAGAATTTTCCATTAAGATCCACGTATGTCAATGTACTGTAAATATTACACTTTTTCTCAGGTGTTAAACTACACTGGCCAAGCCATCAGTGCATGTTGTCAATTCAAAATACAGAACAATGCAGCAAATATTTTTGCACTTTTTCATTCCTTGTGATCATTTGGAAGCACAAAAATCACATGAAAGTGTCTGATCAAACCAATCACACCACAATGGCTGCAGATGCCAACTACTAATACCAAACACTTCCTCAAATTGAGCTTGACCTGTAATTCCTTAACCGCTGACTGCGACTCTAACTCTAAATCAATCAACAACACTGCTGGTCAATGGCCCGGTGTCAATGGCCCGGTGTCAATGGCTCGGTGTTATGCCGTCACATGGGACCATGGTCTGCTCCATCACGTCTGCAGTGAGGAACTGGTTTTGGGCTCATCCAGGCATGTCTGTGTGTCTACCTCCATATTTCTACTCAATCCTACTGAGGAACTCGTTTTTGCTTGGAGATGTCAAGCATATTACCCCATTCTCTGTCCAATTACCACTCTTAGACACTAAGACTGACACATGTAGGGATATCACAGCAGGATTACCAATGTGGAGCATGTGGTTAGATTATTACCAGGCAAAATATAATGTAATATATATGATCACACGTGGCCCCATCAGGGTCAGGATCAGACAGACCAAAAGGCAAATCTTGTTTTTTTAGATTACATAATATACCATACTTGTGGCTGTTTGTAGTTTGCATACACCTGCTTTGCTTTACAGTACTATGTTGTATGATGCCTAATAAAGGCATTCTTTCTCATTCTTGCATTTTTTTTTTTTTGAGTAATGGTGATTTTTTTTCTGTCCTTGTGATTCATGTATTGCATGTTTTCCTGTAAGTGGTTCATGAATAAATGTATGTGTTTACTGCTGAACTGTTGTATATTACTGTTTGAGTGAGATATACTGCGTTTTACCGCATTTTACTGTTTTACAGAGAGAATGAGGTGTTTTGTGATATGTTATTGTTTCACAGTCTGTGTTGGCTGTTTAGAGAATGGGATAACTGTGGTTAAGGCACCTGGGAAAAATGTGCAAATGGTTGAATAGTTTATTAATATGAATTTA
The DNA here is from genome assembly GCF_052324685.1 of Brachyhypopomus gauderio. Lineage (NCBI taxonomy): Eukaryota > Metazoa > Chordata > Actinopteri > Gymnotiformes > Hypopomidae > Brachyhypopomus > Brachyhypopomus gauderio. The sequence goes on from NW_027506905.1 coordinate 342,893, forward strand.
AATATAATGACTACACTGTCCCAGGTCAACCATTTATATGTTCCTGGCAGTGTTCGTCTCAAACTTGGCAACACCTCAACCAACCCCCCCCCCCCCCCCCCAACCCCCCCCCCCACCACCCCCATCTACTCCAAACTATCTATGGCAGTCAGAGTCCCATATTTGCCCACCACTACTGCCCCTGGGGTGGAGGGGCAGTGGTGCGAGAGACACTTGCCAGGTCATGTGATTAATGTGCAGAAGAAACTGGAGCAAAGAGGTGCGGGGCAAATTATGCTGACCTACCGTAGGGTGTTGGGGTTTGGGGCATGGGGTCACTCCTCAGCTGGGGCATTCCCAGAGAGGAACTATAGGATCAATACTACCATTAACACAGTACCTCAATACCACCACCAAAAATAATCAATTATAAACAATAACTACAATGATACTGATAGAGATACTGATGTTACCAGTGATGATGATAATGACGTTATTCATTTATGCTTTTATTCGTTAATTCCTGACATTATTACATTCTGTACCATTTATGTAATTCCTGATGGAGTCAAATGAGTCTATTTCTATTATTACCAACCATCAAGAAGTTTAGGACTGAATAGGAATTACATAGAGAACTCATGTATTTAAATACAGACAAAGATGAGAATTATTTATCCTTCCCATCTTTTCTTTGTTTATGTAGGCTATCTCTCTAATTGTTATGGTGACCAGCGTCGGCCAGAGGAGGATGCCCCCCCTCAGAGTCTTGGTTCCTCTCAAGGTTTCTTCCTCATACTCTTAGGGGGTTTTTCTTTGCCACTGTCGCCCTTGGCTTGCTCACTGGGGGTTTGGACTCGGACACTTATAAAGTTGCTTTAACAACTGTTGTAAAAAGCGCTATAGGCTACAAATGAATTTTGATTTCTCGAAAACAACTCAAACGTAAAAATAACCAAATTAAACGTTAACAAACAATTCTTGACAACGTTCTCATTTTTAGTTTTTAGTCTTTTTTAAAGTAACCTTGAATTTTGCATACTATCTTTCTTGGAATGTGTGTATGGATTGCGGGATAATGAAGGAGCGATGAAAGTAAAGGGGAGGGCTATTAAACTGGAGGGCTGAGCTGTACAGGGGACCAGAGTCTCATACCCTCAGGATCGGTGACTGTTCTAAAGCAAGAAACTCAATCAGGATACAACGAACACAGCAGACATTTCAAGCGACATCTATGCGGAATCAATCGGCTTCATTGGATTCTTTTTCATAGTAAGGTAAGCCTTCTTTCTGTGGCTTAAAATGGATATAATGAAACAGCTTAAAGCATATATTTAAAATACTTGTAAATCTAATGTAGATAAGACGACTTAGTTTGTAAAGTCTAATAAGTAGCTCAAAAAGAAAAAGAAATGTGATATTCCACATATAACCTAAGACCTCGTGTTCACCTGCGCATGATTAAAGTCTCAATGTCAATGTCTCGGGCTATACGTTTTACTATAAGGTATGTCCATACACGCAAAGATAGCGGGACATAGATGCTTTGGAAAATTGTGTTTTCCAACCTTACAACTCAGTTTTCATTTAATTTATGTGGTAAAATTATGACTTTGAGGAGAAGCCGTGAGACAGAAGCAGGTACGGTCCAAAGCCTCTTACTTGTTATTTGTCAGACATTGTGCGAACACACACACATTTATAATATAAATGATAAATTAATAACAATTAGCAACTTAATTTTTATATAGGCCTATATATTTTTTTAAGGTTAGGGTTAGGGTTTTTGCTACTACATTTCGAAATGTGATCTAGTCAAGTATTTCAAGTGGTTTAAATTGTGAAATTGTGCAAAAAAAAAAAAACCTGACGACATAACAATCTAATGAAGTTATCTAAAATACACACATTTTCAGTGTCGGTAATGTTCATTTTGTGTAACCTAATGTATATTATTGTATATTTTACTCATTCTAATATTTATTTTCCGCAGATTTTCACGATGCGGTTCTTGGACTTACATGTGACGTCTGACGAACTGGAGTCGGGTACCACGCGTCCTCGGTCCGCCAGCGCCCCTCAGTGGATTAAAGGGTGGATTGCTTGAGTTTGAAATCTCAAAGCGGGACCATGGCTGACTCAATGTACTCGGACCTGATAGCCAAGCACTACAACTTCACAGGGAAATTGCGCAAAGCGGACAAAGACCCTGGACTCAAGGCCGACTCTGTTGTCTTCATCATCGTGTGCTGCTTCATCATTCTGGAGAATGTTCTGGTCCTTCTCACCATCTGGAGAACGAAGAAGTTCCACAAGCCGATGTATTACTTCATTGGGAATTTGGCCCTGTCAGACCTACTGGCAGGCATGGTGTACACTGCAAACATCTTGCTCTCAGGACATAACACATATAAACTGAGCCCCACCCAATGGTTTTTCAGGGAGGGCAGCATGTTCGTGGCGCTGGCCGCTTCAGTCTTCAGCCTCCTGGCCATCGCCATCGAGCGCCACCTCACCATGCTGAAGATGAAGCTTCACAACAGCGGCAACACATGCCGTGTCTTCATGCTGATCAGCACGGTGTGGCTCATCGCCGCCATCTTGGGCGGCCTGCCCGTCATGGGCTGGAACTGCATCCGTAACATGCCCAGGTGCTCCACGGTCCTTCCGCTCTACCACAAGGCCTACATCCTCTTCTGCACCACCGTCTTCAGCGTCATCCTCATGGCCATCGTGGTGCTCTATGCCCGCATCTACACCCTGGTGCGCACACGCAGTCGCAAACTGGTCTTCCGCAAGGTGTCAAACGGCCGCAGCGGGGCCAGCAAGAGCTCGGAGAAGTCCATGGCGCTGCTGAAGACGGTCATCATCGTGCTGAGCTGTTTCATCGCCTGCTGGGCACCGCTCTTCATCCTCCTGCTGCTGGACGTGGCGTGCGAGACCCTCACTTGCCCCGTCCTCTACAAGGCCGAGTGGTTCCTGGCGCTGGCCGTGCTCAACTCGGCCATGAACCCGCTCATCTACACGCTGACCAGCAACGAGATGAGACGCGCCTTCGTCAAGACGTTGCTGTGCAGTGCCTGCGCTAGGCCGGCCGGCAAGATCTCCAGGCCCATCGTGGGAGCCGAGTTTAGCCGGAGCAAGTCAGACAACTCATCACACCCGAACAAGGACGAGCCCGAGTACTCACCCAGGGAGACCATCGTCTCCTCGGGCAACATCACCTCCTCTTCCTAAAGGGACTGCTCTTCATTTTCGCCCCCTCTCTTAAGTAGTGAATGTAAAATGATTGTGCATAAGAGTGAGCATCTGTGTGTGTGTGTGTGTGTGTGTGTGTGTGTGTGTGTGTGTGTTTGTATTAGTCTTACAAGTGCTTGAAATGTTTCTAAACAGGACTTCATCGAAAGGTATGAAAATGCCACCAGAAAAGGGCTAAAATGAGATAAACTGACTGAATCACGAGATCTAAAAGCCCTCACTTGAACTGGAAAGTGCTGCTCTTTTATGAGACTTTTATTTTGCCACTTCTGAAGTACACGCAGCACTGAAATGTCTTCCTCCAATTTCGATACAAAACCAAGGAAGCACTTAACAAACTGAGCTCTGTAAATGTGATTAATCAGTATTACCCATAGTGCTTTTCTTCTGTCCCATGGAAACACACAACGTTTGAATGTGAGAAACATTTAGAGTAGCACTTGTTGTGAAAGTGCTCTTTCAAGAGTCTTGCTAAGCCTTACTGACTTTCCTTATAATGGACTGGTATAAAGAAAATAAAGTTTTGTTCATTCGTACTATTTCATGGAAATTAAAGAATTAAGGCAAAAAGGTACTTGTCTTTCTTTGACTTAACACAATGGTTTTAGTGAGATTTATCCTGCCCCTGATGGAGAATGTATTTTGATCATTTGTTTGAGCTCATGTTTCATCTGGTTGTAGAAGATACTTGTACAACAGTAGTTCCCAGTATTAATTTATCTTTAAGGTAGTTCAATAAACTTGTGACTTGGATTAGGGTTAAAGGGCAAAAGACAAAAATGACTTTGTTGTATTTTTTTACTGCTCCTTTGAGAGGGCTCAGATGTGTCCTGGTAGCTAAAGCACGTTGTCTGTTATTTTGGTCTCTCTGGTGTGATGTACTTCACACAATAGGAAGGGCTTTGCATTTGCAATGTAGTGTGGCTCAGATCTACGAGGAGTGTCAGTGTGAGTGGCTGAGATCTTCGAGGAGCGTGAGTCTTTCACTGTAGTTGGATGTTGCAAAAGATCGTAGACTTTCCGACATTTGCCTCCTCCCATCTTTTAGCACAGTATCTTGGTGGATGTACGGTGGAATGTAAATTTGGGTATACATCACTTTGATCTCTCCTCCTATGGGAATAATAATGCTGACAACTAAGTTGACCTTGAGCCTACCTTGTCCCTGTGGTCTGTTTTTGCACATTGTAACATTTGTATGTTTTGTGTTAGTTTGTCAATAAATAATTTCTGCAGAAATGTAACCTCCAAAGCTTGTAATGTATGATCATCAAATGAACTGCCTGTTTTTTTGCGGCTTGTGGGAGCGGCTACATGGAAATAAAAACTGCAGATAAAGTCACAGTAAATTTGTTTACCAGTATTGTTTACTCACAATCATCACTAACATCGGCACATGCATTTTAGTCCATAGTCCAACTGAACCCTTATTCATATTCTTATAAAGAGCACCACTTTGTGGACGATATGTGAAACACACCTATCATAGTATTCAAACATGACTAAAATAATCTACAATATATTGCCAAAAGTATTTGCACACCTTCCTTGACTCACAAATGAGCTTAAGTGACATCCAATTCCTAACCCATAGGGTTTAATATGACGTTGGTCCACCCTTTGCAGCTGCAACTCTTCTGGGAAGACTGTCCACAAGGTTTAGGAGTGTGTTTATGGGGATTTTTGAGGTCACATACTAACGTTGGACGAGAAGGCTTGGGTCTCAGTATCCACTCGAATTAATCCCAAAGGTATTTTATCAGGTTGAGGTCAGTTCATCCACACCAGACTCTGCCATCCATGTCTTTATGGACCTTGCTTTGTGCACTGGTGCACAGTCATGTTGTCATGTTAGAAGAGGAAGGGGCCAGCTCCAAACTGCTCTCACAAAGTTGGGAGCATGGAATTGTCCAAAATGTCATTGGTATGCTGAAGCATTTAGAGATCCTTTCACTGGAACTAAGGGGCCAAGCCCAGCTCCTGAAAAACAACCCCACACCATAATCCCCCCTCCACCAAACTTTATACTTGGCACAATGCAGTCAGACAAGTACCGTTCTCCTGGCAACCGCCAAACCCAAACTCGTCCATCGGATTGCCAGAGAAGTGCGATTCGTCACTCCAGAGAACACATTTCCACTGCTCTAGAGTCCAGACAGAGTCTAGATACTTTGAATCTGTTGAAGATCTTTTTATTATTTTAGTTAAAGAAGTGTGGAAAGTGTTTTTAAAAGCACAATCATGCACACATGCATAAAGTATTATGGCTTTTCCTACAAATAAATAATATCATTTAAATTATAGCATTTAATAGTATTTAATTACATTCACCATTTTGATTTTGTCATTAATTTGTACATATTTATAGTTTAAACATAATTTATGTGGAATTAACTAAACATTTCAGTACTAAACAGATCAGTATTACTGAATGCTGTCAAAGCTTATGTGTTTATCTAATCACTTGCGATCTTTGGTTTGTGTGTTTTGTGATGTGTCAAATAATAAACATCTTTTAATACTGCATACTTATTATTTGGAAATGTCATAATTGTGAAAAGAATTGTTTTGCTGTCAGTGGCACGTTAAGAAGAACTGTTAAAGTATAAACAATAGTTAAAGAGAAAATTGAAAAAACCTGCATTTGACCCTGTATTCAGTCATACATGCCAATAACTTTTTTTTTTTATCAGTTATTAATTAATATGGGCAATATTTAATTGAGCAGAAACCTGCGAATAGGAACAAAGAAATTGCATAAACATGGTGAGGCAGGAATGACATTTTCTTATGAATTTTGCACACAACCACTTAGATTTGCTCTATCCTACTACTAGTGTAGCTGTGTCCCAACCATCACAGCAGAACTCAGCAGAACCACTAGATTCATCAAGGCTACATCTGAGCATTATACTCGTGTCCCGATGACAAATAAGATGAGGAGATAAAAAGGTTGTGTGCCTGTGTGCAAAATGAATAACAACTTGAAGCCATGATGACTTAATTTCAAATGAGTTCTGTCAAAGGCTCCGGGACTATTCGCCATTTAAAGCAAAGCAAGAATAAACCTAAGAGGCGGTCATTATGAACTTTTGTTAGTGTCTTGTCATAATTTATGAAGAGGAAACGAGTGAAAAGGGAAGTAATTAGGAAGAAGTAAACAAGTGTGGAAAAAATACGTGTAATAAAAGTGAGCATGCACTTTTGCAAAGATCGTAATTTTAACTGTAGCCGAATACCTGAGTGAAATACAAAGCAAAGCTTTTAAAATTTACACGTCACTATTTACCTTAGCTTATAAAAACTTTATTTAAAAAGACTACCTTCGGCATGGTTAGCCCAATGCATGTTAATTTTCTTGTTTTAAATTATTAATGGTTTTAACAACAGTACTAATGTTCAATATTGCTGTTGGTCAAATTATTCATTGGTGGATAATTTAAATCTAAATGCTTATGGGCAAATACATGTCAGTATATTTAAAACTGTATTTGTATACTATATCTAATAAATACGGCCAGAGAAGCAAAAATGAACAAGGGTTATAGCAAAAAAATGCAACCAAACTACAGCCCCTTACCCAACTGTGACATCGATACAAAGCATTATGGGAATATAAGTCCTCGTTTGTCAGCCGCTCTGTCTAGCGCTGCCACAGGAGGTGTGTGTAGAACTCCACTTCCCAGAATGCCCAGTGTTTTCTGTACATTGGCTCATTTCATACATGGGGAATATGAGAGCGGCGAAGAAATGGGAAGAAACAACGGGCGATTAAGTGAAATTGTTGAGCAGTAAATACTTAATGGAGAAACGTTGATGCAACTCGATAAATGTTGTTCGTCAAAGGGAGAAGAAAGTGTGTTTTGTCGTGTCAATTTTCGTATTATTTTACGGTGACCGGGCAAGGCACCTCCCTGTAGCTAACACCGCCGGGCTGTAGGCTCCATCACCGCGCTGCAGTGTTCCAGTGGCCGACACGGTGCCACGCTGCTGCCGCACTACAGCGCCCTCGCCCACTACCATGGCACACGCTCACATAGGCGTCTCGAAGTAGCCCGATATCGCTTTTCACTTAAATTAATCTATGCAACCGAGAATGGTAACTTTAGTCGCAAATAATCTTGTAACCGTTTTGGCAGCGAACTGCCTATTGTAGCCATAAACAAGTGCCGAACATTAGGGGCGCGATTTGTGATATTAAAAAGGTAAGTGGAGTGAATTGTTGGTCATGTCAGATCCTGATTTAAAAAATGTTAAAAAGCGAAGGATTTTACACTTTAAAAACTTTATGCATACTGTTATCGTTTTCATTCGTCATTTTGTTAAATATATGTTAATAACTGTATTATATAGACTATTTATGCTTAACTGTTGGACCTTCACGAGGTTTTCTCCTCTCCAGCTTTCAGCGGCAGCGATAAGTCAGTCCGCATGGACCGAGCAGGAAACATCCAGCTTGATATTCCGGACTTCAGCAACTCCGTTCTGTCCCACCTGAACCAGTTGCGCATGCAGGGCCGCCTGTGCGATATTGTGGTTAACGTACAGGGACAGAGTTTCCGCGCTCACAAAGTGGTCCTGGCCGCCAGTTCCCCATATTTCAGGGACCACATGTCACTCAGCGAGATGAGCACGGTGTCACTCACGGTAATCAGGAACCCTTGTGTGTTTGAGCAGCTCCTGTCTTTCTGCTACACCGGTCGCCTGTGTCTGCAGCTGGCTGACATCATTAGCTATCTGACGGCTGCTAGCTTCCTTCAGATGCAGCACATTATCGACCGGTGCACCCAGATTTTGGAGGGCATTCACTTTAAGATAAGCCTGGCGGATGTGGAAGAGGAGCTGGCGGGAGGGCAGGCCCACAGGGGCATGAGCCGAACCATGGAGGCCGAACGGGGCGGGGCTGTGCTGGGAGGGCCCCGCCCCCTCAGCCCCAGACACGGCGGTTCCAGGGTGATCACGCCCCATGGTGGTGCGGGGGGGGTCATGGACGTGCGAGAGGTCCGTGAGGTCAGTCCACCGGAGGAGTCCATGAGCCCGCAGATCGTGGAGCACAGCGGACTGGGTTCTGAGGTGGTGGGCTCGGGAAAAGAGCCCATACTGCGCATCAACCGGGCGGGCCAGTGGTACGTGGAGGCGGGGCCTGAGGCGGAGAGGGGAGGGGAGGAGACGGTGCGCGTGGTGGAGAGTCTGCGGATCAAGACCGAACGCATGGAGGAGTGGATGGGGGCGGAGACTCAGGCATCAGCGGAGGAGGGGAGTGGGGCGGAGGAAGGGCCTACTGTGATGATTGACACCTCAGGACGCAGCACTCTGGTGCAGGAGGGCTTTGTCACGAGGGCTTCCAGAGCAAAGAGCTCTCAACCCTCCAGCAGCTTCAGCGAGTCCGAGAGGTGCGTGCTCAGGGGAGAGATGGTTTAAAAGCACTTAAAGCACTTAATGAAATATGAAAACAAGCTAGCGTTCAGTTAGTTGGCATGTTACAAGTGGCTTTGTGTTGAGGAAGTGGAAAAACTACTCTCTAGTAAACAAAAAAAAAATTGGTTGCTTGTAGAATATTACATAAATTCATTAGTGATAAATTATGAATGTTGTTGATCCTTTAAGTGTGAAAAGGTGATGTTTTGTCCATGATATTAAGTCTAATGGTGTGATTGACTGAAATTTGAGACACTTAAGAAGTTCCAGCTGGTGTTTTTTTCTGCATGTCTGGCAGGTTCAGCCCAACAGGAAGTGTAGTGGTGATGGCCGAGCGACCACGGGCCAAAAGTGAGTCTCCAGGAAGGGTGGACGACCAAAGGCACCCGACTTCTCAGGTACACCGACTCCACAAGACAAACGACACCAAATAAAATCAAGAGTGTTGGTCAGGACTTGGTGATGTATTTTGTCATAGTATCACAATGAACACTGATGAGGGTAATCTAGTCTTGTACTGTCACAACACTGCTCATGTTTAAGGTCCAAATGAAACTAATAGTGTTGCAAACTGCCGACAAAGTCAGTTTCCCTTGTTTTAAGGTGACTGTTCACAGTGTTTAGTAGAAAAGTGCTCTTGATAACCTGTTATGTAGGAAAGGTTTAGAAACAGGGATCTAACAGTAAAAATCTACCTTGAGATATACGTTTGTTTTTGGTGGTGGTGTTTAAATGTGTCTTAGTGTAGAACTGACCTGCTAGTTGCTGTGGGCTGTGATAGCAGCTGTCAAACAATGTGGGATCTGTTATGTGCAGCTTGAAAACTGCAAGTGAATAGCATTCAGATAAAAAGGAAATGTATGCTAATGTCAGGGTGAGTGGACATTGTTTGGGATGTGATAAGGGATTGGTACCAACATTCAGAGATGGAGAGGTTTGTTAGAATTTGCTTGCTCAGTTATGAGTGTTGTCTAAGCTCTGCCCACAGGCTACACCTTTCACAGGGTTGAAGATTCTGAAATAAACCTGTGCTCTGCTTGCAAATTGGCCAGCAAATGTGCATTTTAGTGCTCAGCATAAATACATTTACAGGAATGTGCTTATCATTTTCAAAGATTTTAATGCATATACAGAAATAAAATCTTGTGGAACAAGAAGCTTATCAAAGCACTAGCATCCACTAGGGTGTTTCTGGCAGTGCATAATTCATAATTATCAGAATCTGTTGTTTTGATCACTTCCATGGCCTTCCAGGTGTATAAAGCCAGGTGTAAGCACTTAGGCATGCAGACTTGTTTTTACAAACATTTGTGATGGAATGGGTCGCTCTCAGGAGCTCAGTGAATTCCAGTGTGGAACTGTGATAGGACGCCACCTGTGCAACAAATCCAGTCGTGAAATTTCTCCTCTCCTAAATATTCCACAGTCAACTGTCAGCTGTATTATAAGAAAATGGAAGTGTTGGGGAACAACAACAACTCAGACACGAAGTGGTAGGTCATGTAAACTGACGGAGCGGAGTCAGCAGATGTTGAAGCACATAGTGTGAAGTCAATCAATACAGACATCCAAACTTCATGTGGCCTTCAGATTAGCTCAAGAACAGTGTGCAGAGAGCTTCATGGAATGGGTTTTCATGGTCAAGCAACTGCATCCAAGCCATACATCACCAAGTGCAGTGCAAAGCGTCGTATACAGTGGTGTAAAGCACACTGCCACTGGACTCTAGACCAGTGGAGATACGTTCTCTGGAGTGACTGATTGTCCTTCTCCATCTGGCAATCTGATGGACGAGTCTGGGTTTGCTGATTGCCAGGAGAACGGTACTTGTCTGCATTGTGCCAATTGTAAAGTTTGGTGGATGGGGGATTATGGTGTGGGGTTGTTTTTCAGGAGCTGGGCTTGGCCCCTTAGTTCCAGTGAGAGGAACTCTGAATGCTTCAGCATACCAAGACATTTTGAACAATTCCATGCTCCCAACTTTGTGGTAACAGTTTGGAGCTGGCCCTTTCCTCTTCCAACATGACTGTGCACCAGTGCACAAAGCAAGGTCCATAAAGACATGGATGGCAGAGTCTAGTGTGGATGAACTTTACTGGCCTGCACAGAGTCCTGACCTCAACCCGATAGAACACCTTTGGGATGAATTAGAATGGAGGCTGAGAGTCAGGCCTTCTTGTTCAATATCATTATGTGTCCTCACAAATTCGCTTCTGGAAGAATGGACAAAAATCCCCATAAACACACTCCTAAACCTTGTGGACAGCCTTCCCAGAAAAAATTGAAGTTGTTCTAGCTGCAAAGGGTGGACCAATGTCATATTGAACCCTGTGGATTAGGAATGGGATGTCACTTAAGCTCATATGTGAATCAAGGAAGGTGAGCGAATACTTTCAGCAATATAATGTAGCTTTCAAACATTTTATTTTAGTCTTAGTCTTTCAAAGTGTCTTTACTGTCTGAATTCTTGCCCTTTCTTCTATAGAGTTTCATTCTGTTTCTGTGTACATTTTGACACTGGTGTTCAGTGACTAAATATATGCTTTACTTAGACCGAGAGTCTGTGTCTCCGATAATGCTCCATCTTTACCCCTTCGACCCTTAGTGTTGTTGGGCTGTGTACTGAAATCTCTTAAAATCACACGGCCAAATGCCTGTTGGTAGGCCTGTATTGTGTGGACTGTTGGAAGTCTGAAACAGTAAAGTTCTTTTGTCAGTGAGACTTTGCACAGCCTGTTACAGCTCAGTCTAAAAACTGGCCTTAAAGTGATTTTTGAGCAGTCGCCTCTTTGTCCAATATCCCATTCTTTATTCAGCAAGATGTCTTTGTTTTAACCCAGCTAGTCTCATCCTTGCAGAAGCTGAGGATATCTCTATCTTTAAATTATTATGGAAGGCATGATCTTACGAGCTACCCTGTGTAATACCCCCAATAATTTTATTACCCCTCAATTATTGCCCTGGCTCTCGAGTTCCTTAATTTAAACCTCAAACTTTTTTCAGTGTAAGTTAGCTACTTACTTTCTTTCCAGAGACAGGTAGCTACTTTTGCTCTGTCGTCTTTCCCTGGGTTCTAGCTGTCTGATGGGTTCTAGCTGTCTGATGGGTTCTAGCTGTCTGATGACTGTGGTATCCATATTCTGCCAAGAGCACATACCCTCCACCAGAAGGTCTTTCTCTTGCTAACAATTTTGTTTGGTTTGGTCAAGCAACACAGCTTACAGTTCAGCATAGTCTCTCCTAAGCTCACGGAAGCCGGCAAGGTAGATTCTGCTTCATGCACTGACATTATCCCCACAAGATACACTGTATTGCCATAGGTATTTGCTCCTCTATGAACTTGAGTGCCATCCCATTCTTAATTCATAGGGTTTAATATGATGTCGACCCTTTGCAGCTATAACAGCTTCAACTCTTCTGGGAAGGCTTTCCACAAGGTTTAGGAGTGTGTTTATGGGGATTTTTGACCATTCTTCCAGAAGTGTATTTGTGAGGCACTGATGCTGAACGAGAAGGCCTCACTTGCAGTCTCCACTCGAATTCATCCCAAAGGTGTTCTGTTGGGTTGATGTCAGGACTGTGCAGACCGGTCAAGTTCTTCCACACTAAACTCACTCATCCATGTCTTTATGGACCTTGCTTGTCCATGTCATGTTGGAATAGGAATGGACCATCCACAAACTGTTCCCACAAAGTTGGGAGCATGAAATTATCCAAAATCTTTTGGTATGCTAAGAGTTCATTTCACTGGAACTAGGGGCCAAGCCCAACAATCTTTACACTTGGCACAATGCAGTCAGACAAATTCCGTTCTCCTGGCAATGCCAAACCCAGACTCTTCCATCGGATTGCCAGACGGAGAAGCGTGATTGGTCACTCCAGAGAACAGGTCTCCATTGCTCTAGAGTCCAGTGTCGCCATTACATCCAGCACTGTGTTTTGTGCTTGGATGCAGCTGCTCAGCCATGGAAACTCATTCCATGAAGCTCTCTATGCACAGTTCTTGCTAATCTGAAGGCCACATGAAGTTTGGAGGTCCGTAGTGATTGATCTTGGAGTCCACTGTGCACAATGTGCCTCATCTGCTGACTCTGCTCTGTCGTTTCACGTGTCCAACCACTTCAGCAATGAGTTAGTCATTCACAATCACTTCCACTTTGTTATAATACCACTGACGGCTGACTGGAATATTTAGAAGCAGAGGTGGGTAGGAACGCGTTACATTTACTCCGTTACATTTACTCAAGTAGCTTTTTGGACAAAAATGTACTTGTAGGAGTAGTTTTAATATGAAAGACTTCTACTTTTACTTGAGTAAATATGTGGTGAGAAAAACGCGACTTTTACTCCGTTACAATCGGATTTGTGCCGCGCGCTACCGTTACTTTCGTTTTGTAAATAATTCGTCTTTTCAGTGAGAAGACTGACCAACCTCTCGTCACCCGAGTACGAGTGACCAATCAAATGAAGCCGGTCAATCACGTGATCACATAAGCAAACTTTCTCCACCGTAGCAAGAAAGTGACAGAAAAACCTACCGAGCATCCCTGACCTCATACAGCCAATGTTTACATTACAAACGTGTAAAAGGACAGTTATATAATGCGCTGCAGGGTTGCCAAGTTTTCAAGATCATTTAGTGAGATTTAAACCGGGGTGGGGGTGGGGGTGGTGAACGTAAATTGTTGAGGGGGGGGTGTAAAATGGACACAAATTAAGTATTATATCGCGATCGATCGATCGCCAGAGCGAACTAGTAACTCATTGAATCATAGATATGGATCAGAGGTAAATAAACTAGATTTTTTTCAGCATGAGAAATCGGATGTGTGGCGTGTAAGCGTGTGAAGACGGTCAAATGCGTGTGTCTCACGCTCAATGCTCAATGCGCTGCCAATTGTGTCTGCAAACGTGTGGACATTTCAGCCTACAAGAACTCAACATCAAATATGAGGAAACACAATGCGATAAGTTTGCTGTATGTATAATTTTGTGTAATGCTATATCTCTGAGGCATAACGTTTGTATGATGTAATTATTAAATGTAACGCAGTGCAATACTAAAAACCAGTTCTCACACTGATTGTACACACTAGCAATATAGGATGATTAAGTCTGCTACAAATTGATTCAGTTGGTGTCAAGTTGTAGCTACACGTATTGGCTGACAGTCTCATCAGTTAGTGCCTTTGTGGAACACATTAAAGTTACATAGGCCTAATTAGGAACAAACAAAAATACATATTATTTATAATAAATAATTTATATATATATTTATTTATAATAAATTATTTTTATCATTAAAAGTCATTGTTTCCCGTAATTCAATTTCCCATGATGTAATTTACTGACACGAGACAGTACTCATGCATTTACTCACTACTTGAGTAGCTTTTAATCAAAATACTTTTTAAAATTTTACTCAAGTAAATTTTTGGGATGCATACTTTTACTTTTACTTGAGTAACATTTGGTTCAAGTAACTGTACTTTTACTTGAGTAAAATTGTTGAATACTCTACCCACCTCTGTTTAGAAGCCAGGAAATTTCACGACAGGACTTAATACACAGGTGATATCCTACCACACTGGAATTCACTGAGCTCCTGAGAGCGACCCATTGTTTCACAAATGTTTGTCGGAGCCGATATAACTGCACTAAGGATGTATATCTTCACCACTAAGGTAGATTCGATACACATCTCGATACACTGTCACCGAAACGATATAACTGCGATACTCTGAAACCCCTTGTCGATACGATGCGATACAAATCACTCCTGTTCACGATATGATGCGATTCAAAATGATTTGATAACGATATGACTTATTATATGAGGATTCGGTTTGATAAATGATCATTCGATACAGTTAGTTGAGGTTTGAGGATGTATTGGCCTAACCCATCAGTTTTCTTAACTCAATAGCACAATTCTACTTTACTCTCTAACAATTTAAGGGATGTATGCATCTGGGGTGGGTTTCCTGAAATGTTCATAGCGCTTCGTAACCTTGTATGAAACATATGAGGTTAAGAAGTACTTAGCGCTAAGAACGTTTCGGGAAACTCACCCCTGGTGTTTTCAATGGAGCAAAACCAATACATAATATAAAAAATTCACAATTCAGTATATTCAGACAGAGCATTAATTTATTCAAGTGAATTATTCAGTTATTTTCTCCATCTATATTTATACAAAACGTTTAAAACATAAGATGAACAGTTTTTAAAAGTACTGTATTAACATAGTGAAAATTATGATCTGCAACACTACTGTCTGCTAGACTTATGAGGGGGTAGCGACTGCAGAGATGTCCTCACCGTGCCGTCTTTTCATGTGTATCGCCAGGTTCGTTGTGCTACTAACGTATTTGATAGCCCCACGGCATTGTTTGTAGATTGCGTGCGTCTTGTCAAGTTGACCACATTGCTTAAAAAATCCGAAATATTGCCACACGTTTGATTTGTGTGTCTTTTTTGGTGCATTAAATATCTTTGTCGTTGCTAATGCTCTCGTTTCCCTCCATCTTTGTTGTGTACGTCTGCGTGTTTGCGTCAGTACCTGAGGACACGATGGTGCATTTATGTTGCCTCAAAAAAAAAGAAATCAATAAAAAGTATGTTGCCTCTGTAAATATGTTAGAATAAGGAATAGATACTGGAAAACAAAACACCCGATTTAACCATGGTATTTGCCGATGCAAAAAGGCTAGAGGAGATGCACCGTAAATTCGCCCGCAAATTAAACCCGATGCACGTTGAATCTACCGGTGCAGTCAAATCGCAGACATGTGTACCGAATCACCGATGTGAATCAGTGAATCTCCCTATCCCTAAACTGCACATGTTATAATCTGCACATGCTGTGTGATCATATCTTTGGCACTTTTTTGTTTGTTTGTTTGTTTGTTTTTTGCAATTAGGGAAGGCACTCTGGTAATTGGTACCTGCTTCCGAGCTGTCATGGCCTCCAGTGAATTCATTTTAGCTTTTACCCCCTCTGCTCTTTTAAACACATGAAACACCACATTGGGTAACAGAGCCTTCCTATGACTGCTGTTAGCAACAGTGCAATCACATGTTTTTATGTTGTCTACTTGCACCATGTTTGTCAGTCTCGTCTATCCCATTTCTCTGTAACTGTAAGAAAAATATTTGTGCCCATCTTCCTGTGACTCTATGAACTCACTAGAAGCTAAACAAGTTCTGATGAAGGGATTCCTTTTTTAGAGCTGGTGGTTTTTGCTCATTGGCACTAAGTTCTAAGTATTGGATATGATGATCTGACCACTGTGGTGGAAAGGTTAAACTGAGTGAGTGAGCAGTGTTTTGATGGGTCTCAGCATGGCATGTAGTTCCAAAGCGTGGCATTCATTGAACTGCACAACCTAATTCCTGGTTAAGATAGTGATGTTGAAAATATTCCATCACATTTACATTTATGGCATTTAGCAGACGCCCTTATCCAGAGCGACTTACATTTTTATCTCATTTTTATACAAGTGAGCAATTGAGGGTTAGGGCCTTGCTCAGGGGCACCTCAGTCATGGCCTCAGGTCTGGGAATCGAACCTGTGACCCTCCGGTCACAAGACCAGTTCCCTACCACCAGACCATGACTGGCCCATCACCACTAGCAGTCTGGATCCTCGGCAAACAGTATATTAGTAATATTATTATAAGCAGATGCAAAAGTGACACTCTTGGTTCTGGCTGTTTCTCCCGGCCAGGGGGAAGAACCTGCCGTGTTTGACATGGGCGGTTACGAGGAGTACCTGCGGGAGCAGGTGGGTGACCGCTGGTTCCGCTACAACCCTCGCCTCACCTGCATCTACTGCTGCAAGTCGTTCAACCAGAAGGGCAGCCTGGACCGACACATGCGTCTGCACATGGGCATCACACCCTTTGTGTGCCGCATGTGCGGTAAGAAGTACACGCGCAAGGACCAGCTGGAGTACCACATCCGCAAGCACACGGGCAACAAGCCCTTCCACTGTCACGTCTGCGGCAAGAGCTTCCCCTTCCAGGCCATCCTCAACCAGCACTTCCGCAAGAACCATCCGGGCTGTGCGCCCCAGGACGTGTCCCACAGCGCCTCGCCCGAGACCACCACCACCACCGTCACGTCCCGCGGAGGCCCCAACGAAGATGGCTCGCCCACCCAGGAGGAGGCAGAGGGCAACGGGGCGGGCAGCCGAGGCGGAGGGGCGTCGTCCTTCGGGGAAGGCATTCAACCGTCCGTGTCTACCACTGGGCCCGACTGAAGGGCCAGGTGAGGTTTCGATATGGAGCGTGCGGTTGGACAGTGGGGGGGCGGAGATTAAAAAAGGGATCTGGGGTTGACGTCCTCGAGCCTCACTGTTCACACTGAGCACGTGCGGAGGGCGTCAAAACAGGCGATGAAGCCAAGGCTCTCTGGCTCTTTGGAAAGCTGCTGTTGGTGAATAACAAACAGGATTTATATATATAAAAAGAAAAAAATCAAAAACGAAATCAAAAAGGGGGAGGATCAGCAGAATTTGGCCCAATACTTTAGTAAATCATGGGCCTTTTTTTCTCTTCAGCTATAAAGATATAAGATGACAAAACAAATGCAAAGAACAGGATGCTAGAAAACTAGAGAATGCTAGTGTTCCTTAGGTATTTATGAATAATGTCTGCGCTTTAAACCACATCTACCTTCACTTTACAAACTGAACCGTTATGTCAACAAATGAAGACAAGCCACACTCCAACAACCTCACACACCACTGGATGCAGTAATTTTCTGTTTGTTTATTTGCCTTTCCTGTCTTTTATATATGTTACAGTTTTTATATTTTTGTACAACTTAACAGTGAAGCTTCAGAATTCAGGACAAAAAAAAAAGAGATGTTATGATTTGGTCAAATAACGTTAAAGTTGCCAAACTTCTCTGTGCCAGATGGTGATTATGGGAAAAAGAGGAGATTGCAGTCCTCTGTTCTTTTGCCTTGAGACAATCTTAATCCTGATCTGGGGGCTGCCCCTCCCCAGATGTAGCTAGGCTCGAAAAAACGGGTTCTGTTTTTGTTAGGGCCCCCTCAGGTCTGATCTAGAATCAGATTCCTAATGTGTTTGTTTGATAAAGTGCCAACTTGGCTTGTGATAAATTCTTATGTTTGCAATTAGTCGATAGGCCTAAAAAATCATTAACTTTTCAGGTCAAGACATTTAATTAGCAGTTGCATTAAGTGACTTTAATGTTTAGATAAGAGATGAGATGGTGGCACGTGGAAAAACAAAAACGAAAGCAATGCCGTTTGTTAATTTGTATTTAATTTTTCCTAATAAGCCCCCCGACACATTTCCATACTCCAAAACTAGCTGCTGAATGTTAATAGTAATATAGAAACCAGGAAAGACTTCAACCTCAGATAAGCTACAGTACCACTCAGTTACCTCTCTTTCATATCACTACGCAATATAAGTCTGTTTCATACAGATTCGGAGGATGCACTCAGCTGTCTTTCACATTTAAAGACCCTCCCCCCGCCCCCACCCCACATGCATCCCTTTTTGTATATTTTATCTTTTTACTTTCTTTCTTTTTTAAATAAGTGAACTGTTAAGAAGTTTTTTAATTCTCTCCAGCTCGCTGCATTGTCCTCTCCGTTTCTAGAAAGCGTGAGCGCTGGGCTGAAAGTGCTCGGCTTTGCGCATTAAGCTTTCGGCCTCATAGCGGCACGTCCGCAATAAGAGACCTGGAGCTAAGAAGAACCAAACCCAGGACATGCAGTGGTCATCAGCGGTCACGGGGGGAGGTGTTGTCCTGGGCATGTGAGTGAGGGGAAGTGCCAGGATGGCTGTGAGTTGGGGATTGCCAGTTAAACAAGAGGAGAGCGCTTTAAACTCGGGGTTCAGTGCTTTCATGCTTGACTGGTGAACAGATGTTTCCAGCTGGTGCTATGGCTAGGAGCTCTTGGGAACCAAAGGAACACAAATGTCATAGATGTTGTTATACCTCTGATTAGGCAGTAGATGAGTAAAAACAAGAGATTACATCCGGCACTTACAAAAAAAAGGGGTGGGGGGGATTTTTTTCTTCTTTAAAATATCTACTATATATCACTTATGCATATATAGACAAATTTGTATTTGTAAAAATGGATAAAGATACAGTGTCTAAAATAATAGGAAAAAAACGTTTTGTAAAAGTGAAACGGTGTTTTTGGTGATGGCTTCTAGAGGCTGTGAATCACACATGGCTGTGACCGTTTTTGTTCCATAAGGACTGTGGGAGCAGGAAGAGAATCAGCTACTGATATTTTTAATGGAACGCACTTCTTATGAATACAGGTCAGAACTTTTCAAACCTTTCCTGCTTTCTCTTCTGTGAACACTTTTACAAGCGTCAGGAACTTCGTGTTCACTCTGGATGTTTACCTTCACTTCCACACTAAGCCGTTCAGTGTGCGTGGGTCACACAGTCCTCGCACTCTCAGTTACTTTCACAAGTGCAGCAAAAAAACAAAACAAAAACTTTAAAAAAATCTAACAAAAATATCACAAACATCTCCACTCAGTGTAAATACCTATGCCTCAGAAGCAGTAGCAACAAAACTTTATTAAACTGTGTAACCGCAGCATCAGTGTGTCCGACAGGTCCCAGGTCAGTGTTGGGGCATGCTGATGTGAATGCGGAACTGTTTTTACTCCAGTACAACCTCATGAGAACACAGCCAATATAGATTACAACTTTATTCCCTTGTAAACATCATAACCTAGTAGTTGCATAAAAAATATGAACTCTTTGGAATTATCTAGATTTGAGTGGCTTCTAAAATGTGACATGATCTTCATGAAAGTCATAAATAATGTCTTATTTCAAAATGAATAATTTGACTTTATTTTGTGTTGAGAAGAGAATGGTTGGAGTGGCTACCATGAGCCATTATACTAGCAGATAACAGTATGTAGTATTGCAGAATGCAGTATTAAGCACAATTCCAACTACCAGTATAACTGAAACCAACACGTTGGTGTAATCCAGCAGTAATGCTTGACCCTAGTCTACAAAATGGAAGTCACAGGCCTCTCCCCCTTAGAAACAAAGGCTGGAAACCAAGATGAAGACTTCTCGGATGGAAGCAAACCAAACAGATCTCCAGAAGGGCACAAACATCAAAGACTGGTGCCTGGCTACGGAGGAAATGCATTGTATGGCCCATAAACGAGACCCTTGAGTCCGCTAAACAAAGGTTACTGGCACCGGAAGCCAAACTGCAGGGACGCTCGCAACAAGCAGCAGCCACAAGAGTAAATGCCCACTTCACCAGTGAGACATCCAAAGCATTCTTCAGTTCCAGGGCAACAGAACCCAACTGGATCCACTCAGAACAGAATAGTTCTGGAACTCCATATTGGAGAATGAATCACTGGAGAAATCATCAGGTTAAGAGATCTGTTCGCAGAGCGCAGCAATCTCCCAGAACAGGAACAGCCACCATTACAACACTCCAAAATGTGGGAGACATGGTCGACAGCTAGACCTGACGTGACCCATAGCTGCAGGCTAAAGACTCTAACAACTCCACATGGCTGACTTAAACAAACCAGCTTCAAGCTACTGATCCGTGTAAGCTACGACAAAGCAAGTCAGTATTGGTAATGAAATGTCCCAATGAAGACCAACCACCAGCTAAGACCAATACAGACCAATAACCTGCTTGTCCACAACATGGATGCTCCTTTACTGAATACTAGCCAGCAAGCTGAATGGGTATAAGTGCACGAACGTGAGTGCTGTAGACCTAGCTCTGTATTAATAAGACCATTCCTCCAGAACTCAGTGGAGTTCCAGCTTGAAGATAATTGCCCAGATGACCATAAAGTATGGAGGGTGTATACCAAGGAGATGCGCTGGCCCAACAAGCTCAAGTCCTCTTACAGTCGTTCCAGATTCAGGAGTGGAACTTCCATCACTCACCTGTAAATGGATGATGAGTATAATGAGACATTGTCTCACTAATCCACCTGTAGTGAGCACAGTGTAGCAGCATTCAGGCTGGAGAAGTGTGGTCAGAAAATGTGATCAGGGCAGAGGGAACTGAACTACAACAATGCCATGTGTCGTACCTGCAGGGCAGCTGCATATACCTAGAGATCACACAGGAACCTTGAGATAGAAACAGTAAAGACAGCAACATCCGTGTGGTACGGCAGATGTCCACAGGCAAACGGGAACAATAATATCAAAAGCTCAACTGGAGGTCAACAGAAGCAGTGTTGCATCACACTATACACTATCCAAGATGCAGACCTGTGCAAAAAAAAACCTTCGAGACAATCCACTTACTAGTAGGAAGCAAAATGCAGGCAAGGGGAGCATACTCTTGAGAGACATAACCAAGTTTTAGGGGTCCTATACGAAAAGGTAGACCACAAGTCCAAATGGGAGGAGCCCCAGAAAGTACCACAAAGCTAAGATCCCCTACGTCCAAATAGATAAGCAAGTAGTAGGAAACCAACCAGACATTAATAGTCAGCAGGATTATAACAGGAGTAATGCATACCACAGTCCCAAATGATGGAAATGTCCAAAGTGACAAACACAAAACAATGAAGACGCACCAGGGACTGAAGGAGGAAATGGAGAGGATATGAAAAGTTAGCAGTAAGGTTGTCTCAGTGATGATCGGGGCACTTGGGCCGGTGATCCCTGTGCAGGAGTAGTGGCTCCAACAAACCCAGCAACGACATTACCTGCCTCACTCCAGAAGACCTTAGTGCAAGGACAAACTACATGTCCACCCACTGGAAGGGTGAGACAGGAATTTATTTTTCTATACATAGAGTGTGCATACAGTACACTATGCATGTGTGTATATTTGTACACTGCCAGCTCTGTATATTTAACTATAGTACACTACAGTTTCTCCATCATATCTTTGCTCATGTAAATGTGTGTTTAAGTGTTAAGAAGATTTGATGGAGTAATTGCAGTTAACTCTGGTGAAATGTAGAAGTAGTAAAAGTGTATTACACAAGGAAATGACATTTAAGACAGAGGTCATGAAGTACACATTACATTTTAGTTCTGTCTATCTCAGAAGCTGTAATAAAAAGAGGTTTCTACTTGTTAGTAATTATATGGGTTAGAATACTTTAGGTGTCTAGTTTATAATTTAAAGCAGTATTTGACTACTTTGTGTGTTTTTTACTAAATGTCTTTATAATTGACTTATCACATTTTGGAAGTCATTTGTGCAACATGATTACAAAGTGCCAGATAATTACAAAGAGTTCATACTTTTATCAAAAATATGAAAATGTAATTTTCTGTAAATGTTTTTATGTGTGCTTTTAACTGGTAAGTCTAGGAGACCGACATGGGCCTGCTGTTATATTGGACAGTCCCATATATGTAAGGGTAAGGTGATGGACAGATCTCTGTATAAGATGTGTGTGTTTTTGTTTGTGTTTATTTTCTGTTCAGTACAACGCAAAAGCAAGGTATCTCCATCTATGAACAAGCATTCCAAGTGTTGTGCAGCATGTTATCAACAGAGTTACAAACAATAAATGAATGAAAGATGATGGTTTGGAGATTAGGGCTAATCATCACGTATATTAACCCCTTGTGCAAATCTGCCTTAGGCTCAGTTTCCCACCCACAGCACTGATCATCTTATCTGTTTGTGTTCACATTCACTCGTCCATCTTGGGTCACTGTGGTCATTGAAGTCCACACCCTTCTTGGTCTAGTTAGTTGTTTCAATCTGTTGACCTTTTTGTCTGCTTTCAAAGCTTTAATAACGTAGGACAAACGTATTGTTATTGTGTAAATAATAGTACTATTTAAAGTTTCCTATAATCAAAACAGCTACTGCAGATAAAAGACATTGACTGAACAAGCATTCTGTATTAGGACACCAGTGTTACACAAAATATGTAGTTTCTGAAGTCTGATTTTGCAAAAGTGAGCTGCTTGAGATGACAGAGTGTTTTCACCACTAGTATCAGCCTGACAAAATGCTGTGGAGCTGAACTTATGCCGATCTGATCGTGTTGTAGTTTTGAACGTGCAATTCAAGAAAAAAAAGTGATCAAGAGCATAAGAAATGAAAGTGACCTTTAACAGGAAGACCGTTTAAAGGCCACGTCACTCCTGCAGATGTGCGGGATGGTTTATCGCTCCTCGTCCACAATTCAGTTCACTTACCTCAGTTCTTCAGTCTCTTATCACAGTAAGCTTGTGAAGTTTTCAGTTGCATGTCTATACTAAAGTTTTATGTTTGTTTGTTTCTTCTTGGGAACACTGAATGACAGTACTGAATGACAGTACTGAATGACAGTACTGAGCCATATCAGATTTGTTCAGTCTCATCTTAATATCCCACTAGAATAGGAATATTTTATACAGGGAACACACAAGAGTCTAATGCAAAGTTTTATAACATAGATTTAAATTAGAAAACGTGTGACTGTATCCGGGGGAAGGGGTATTTTTTTCTTGACTTTGCTTTTTGCTTCGGTCTTTGATCAAGAAAATGAGGGGAAAATGTATACAAACTTAGTAGAAATGTTATTTGTTAATTTGCATGTCTGTTGTGATGGCCAAACATTAACCTGGTTATTTACATCTATATTTGCACCAATATATGCCAAAATATTTACCTTTATAATTGTCTTGCTATATTGTTTACGCCCAAAAAGCAATATAGTGTATAACGTTATTTACACGTGTCTTATAAGATGTTGGATCATGTTACATTTTTAGTATACATTAAAATTTTACATAAACATGAATTAAACATATTTTTTAAAAAGGTATTTTACTCTGGATTAAGTTAAATGATTATGGTATTAGATTTCAATTACACATATTTAAAATGTAAAACATTTATTGAAAACAATATTAATTGTTAAAACTCTAAGTAATAGAATGTAAAACAATTTACAAATCACTGAAATTTTTTACAAGACTCTTATATTCCCTTTTGAAATGGTACAGATAGGTGTGATTACTGATTTATAATGTGAATGGTTATTTTCACAACCACTGTTTTTTTTTTTTTTCTTCTTCCTTGCGAGCAGGCAATTTTTTAGTCCATTCTCCTAATAGGAAAAGCACTTTAGGTGTTAACTGTGAAGGATTTGTTGCGATGTTCTATATGTGTCTGATGATAAGAGGCCCAGATTGTGTGATAATGCTAAACCCAAATTTCTAACATGGAAAATAAACCTGTTTTAATCCTAGTATTGTCTCAAAAATAGTGCATTTTATTGTCAAATGTGACACCCCTCCCTCCCTTTACATTTAAGATCTTTGATCAGCAGTTTCACTTTGTGATAAAACTACTACATACTTGCATTAACAGACCGAAGCCAATTTTTTTTTTGTTCTTGTTTATTTGTAAATAATGAAAAATTATAAGCAAGAACGTCCTGTTTAATGCGTCAAGAATGAAATGATGCATCAGAGGTATTCTTCCTCTACCTTGTCTTCCCTCTCCATGGTAATTAGTGACAGGAACGTACACTTTTAGCTGCTTTTACAAGGGTTGGCCACACGGCCAGCGAAGATGATGGTGTTGATGGTGGACTCTCGGATGAAGAGCAGGAACGGTTGATTGGCTACAAAGCTCTCGCGGTTTAGGTTGAGGGAGCGGCCCAGGAACACTAAAGCCGTGACGGCAGCCGCCTCGCTGCCCTCTTCGTTCACCTGTAAGATCAGCCAAGGTGAGTTCACACCTCACTACACATCGTCCCTCCAACCCTGGACACATCTCTTCCTTGTATAGAACTGGCATGGAAATACCAAAAAAAGAAAGAGAGCCTTACTTCAAGGAAAGCCTTGTGGTAGGCATCAGAAACGTAAAGGCCTTTGGTGAAGTTCGCCACCATGCCTAAAAATAGTATCAGCAGACAATGGTGAGGTTAGACTCCGCCCTTAGGAGTCGGGGAAAGCAGTCCAAGCCACGAGGGACGACCTACCTGGGAGGTTGGAATGCTCTGCGCTGAACAGGTGATGAAGGCCCATAGCCTCTAGTTTGTCTTTGAGGCTGAAGTTGTCCTCAATGCGGAAGCGGGGAATCTGTACTGATACTGTGGTCTCCGTTGTGGCGTTCAACCAGCCACTGAGCTTCTTAAGAGTTAGTCCTGCCTCCACCTTTATTAAGTGGTTGTTTAAATTAATATATATATATAATTAATATTATTTATATTTGTATATACTCAAACCTGCATGCATTAGTCAGCCTAGTTTTCAGTTTAGGAGTAACAAAAACAAAACCTTGCAAAGCATGTTGTGGACTTTGACAACCAGATTTAGAAACATACCTCAGACAGCTTTGTGTTTCCTGTCGGTAACACCAGTACCATTGAAATGCCTCCTCCGTTGTAGGGCAGCTCCAGAACCTTCACACCGTCCTCAGGGAACTTTCCATACAGAAACTTGGTCTCTTGGTACATCATGGGCACCAGGCACTTCTGGTTGTCACTAACATGGAAGTGTGACTCTGTGACATCAGCTTTATCAAACTTTTTTTTCCACTGGCCCTATAATACAAACCATTGGATGTGACTTAGCAAGAAATGAAAGTATGGGGAAAACGTCATCAATGGTATCCATTTACCATTATAAGCCTAATCTTAAAGATGTCTCTACCTTAAAGTAGATTGTGTTGACCAAGACCAGTATGGTTGTGGAGTCTATTGAGTCTTCCGGCAGTGTGTCATTTATTTTGCCTTTTGTCTTCTCAGACACCCATTCATTGATTTTCAATCTTGAAAGTTCAGGTTTCTCCTATAAGAGATTAAAATAGGGAAATTGCATGATTAATGGTCTAAAATTATTCTATAAAGAGATAATTTGTGTAGAAATAAAGAGAACAACCTTGAAATTAAGTGGCATAAGTTTAGCTCCATAGACTATTTCACTGATGTTCTGATAGTTGTCATTGAAAGTCAAAGACTTTTCCCCAAACAAGCGGTTAGCAGAGACCAGTTCTACTGTGTTGTGCTTTTTACGGTAGAGGCGACAGTTAAGCTTCGCGAAAAAAAAGTGAACTTGGTCAGAAGTCTTCTCCTTTATTGTATCAAACTCAAACACCTACAACACAAAGACAGGCGTCAACTTCAGATCCTGATTAATATAATTTCAAACATTATGAGGAGGAATTATTTACAGATTACAACTCTGACTCCTTACTTTCATGATTTGCTCCAACGTGCTGTTACAAGCTCCTAGCTTCGTCATGGCGAACGCTGTGGAGATGCTAAGCGGAGACATGAAGATGTTGGCATCATCACCTTTGCCCTTAGCAAGCTGCTTGAACAGGGAGAGGGCGAAACGGCCATTGGCCTGAGACAGCTCCCACACACGAGGATTGGTAGAGTCCGGGACTTTCTCAGTTGTCCCAGTTGATGGTTTTACTTCATCGTGTACATGTGGGTTGCGGTAGACACAGACGGGCAAGGGCAGGCCTTTGGGCTTAGTGCTACAGATGTCTATGGTGGCGTGAGCTGGGGACATGGAGAGGATCCATAGAGCTCCCAAGCACACCAACAACTTCATTCTAGTCCAGGTGGAGATAGTGGGTAAAAACAAAGATGATGGAGAATGTTGGAAAAAGAAGATAATGCATTTTTTGCTATTCCTTAACAGAGAACTGTTAAGAGAGTATGGAATGGTGGAATGTAAGTGTGTAAGGATGTGTATATATATATAATATATATGTGTGTGTGTGTGTGTGTAATATATATATATATATATATCTCCTAAACCCAGCACAAATAGATATTGGTAACAGGACATGCAGGACATTATATAGCAGCAAAAATATGCAAGTCATCAAGAGATTATACGGATGTGAACGTAACACCCCCAAAATGCCCCTTTCTTTGAAAAGACTCCAAAGAGTCCAATGTCAAGATAAATATTTCTCGTCATAAGAAATCTCTGCTTACCTGTTGTGATCTTAAATCTTTCTTTAAAAGGTCAAATACAGGGTAGCATTGGCTGCTGTAAAAGCATCAAATGCAGTCAGCAGCTACCGCTCACTATAGAGCAGGTCAGTGCCCCATGGAACACTGCAATGGAACAATTTGCTCAGCACAACCTTTGAGCTATTGATCAGTCTGATCCTGCTAATCCACCCATGAAGTTGTTCATTACATTCAACACAACTAAATACTCGCTTAAATAATATACTACAAAACCCACCCCCTAAAAAACCTGAGTGAAGAAAGCATGTATGGCTTCTGATGACACAGGCCAAAGACTAGTTTCAACGCTATGGGGACATTCCTCACAAGATCTATAACAGAATGGTATTTCCTTGACTTTATGCTTGTAGAATTGTACAGTCATGGCCAAAAGTTTTGAGAGTGATACAAATATTAATTTTTACAAAGTCTACTGCTTCAGTTTTTATAATGGCAATTTGCATATACTCCAGAATGTTATAAAGAGTGATCAGCTTAACAGCAATTAATTGCAAAGTCAATATTTGCCTAGAAAATGAACTTTATCCCCCAAAACACAAACTTCATTGCAGCCCTGTCTTAAAAGGACCAGCTAACATTGTTTCAGTGATTGCTCCATTAACACAGGTGTGGGTGTTGATGAGGACAGGGCTGGAGATCAGTCTGTCATGATTAAGTAAGAATAACACCACTGGACACTTTAAAAGGAGGCTGGTGCTTGGCATCATTGTTTCTCTTCTGTTAACCATGGTTATCTCTAAAGAAACACGTGCAGTCATCATTGCACTGCACAAAAATGGCCTAACAGGGAAGAGTACCGCAGCTAGAAAGCACCTCAGTCAACAATCTATCGCATCATCAAGAACTTCAAGGAGAGAGGTTCCATTGTTGCCAAAAAAGCTCCAGGGCGCCCGAGAAAGACCAGCAAGCGCCAGGACCGTCTCTTAAAAGTGTTTCAGCTGCGGGATCAGGCTACTAGCAGTGCAGAGCTTGCTCAGGAATGGCAGCAGGCAGGTGTGAGTGCATCTGCACACACTGTGAGGCGGACACTCTTGGAGCAAGGCCTGGTCTCAAGGAGGACAGCAAAGAAGCCACTTCTCTCCAGAAAAAACATCAGGGACAGACTAATATTCTACAAAAGGTACAGAGAGTGGACTGCTGAGGACTGGGGTAAAGTCATTTTCTCTGATGAATCCCCTTTCCGATAGTTTGGGACATCTGGAAAACAGCTTGTTCTGAGAAAACGAGGTGAGCGCTACCACCAGTCTTGTCTCATGCCAACTGTAAAGCATCCTGAAACCATTCATGTGTGGGGTTGCTTCTCAGCCAAGGGAATCGGCTCTCTCACAGTCTTGCCTAAAAACACAGCCATGAATAAAGAATGGTACCAGAATGTCCTCAGAGAGCAACTTCTCCCAACCATCCAAGAGCAGTTTGGTGATCAACAATGCCTTTTCCAGCATGATGGAGGAATGCCCCCATTGCCCCGTGCGCAAGAGCCTCACGCGCTGTCGATTCGCGAGGTCGTGCACCTCTCGAATTTTGTAACTTTGCACGCGCTGCGCGTCAGTGCAATGAACATAGTCATGTTTGCAGGGTTCATACACCTTTTATAAGGTGGAATTAAAGCACTTGAACATCACTTTCAAGGTCCATTTCAATATTTCACAGCACGTTAAACTTAATTAAGTTAAATATTTATACATATACTCGAAATGATTCGTTGTTAATCACATTATTTAATGGTTGTTTATTTTCAAAACGCCCAATCTTAACGTCTTCACGTTCTCTCATGTTTCGTCCTGGAATTACAAGAGGCTCGTATTTGTTAACGTAATACAAGTGAACTGTTCAGTCAGACAGATATTTGTTGTGAAACGAAGTAGTTACAATTTCAAACATTTTCAAGTACTTTAGCCTAAATTTTCAAACCTGGAACACAATGCAACTTTAAAATTCGTCAGGTAAATGTTTTTCCTTTCTTTTCTGCGCTCTAGATTTCTGTATTTTCTTTAACTATCCACCACTGTATTTCCCGCTGTTGGGCGGGTACCAGCCGGCTACGGTTGGTGCTGGATCAAACCATTTTTCAGTGGGAGGCGGGGGTGTATACACTTAATGGAAAATATGCAGATAGGTAAATAACATATATTTTTAGCCATTGAGCTTATTTTGAGTACAGAATTTTATATTAATGAAAGATTTCAAGATTATTTAAAATTATAGACTTTAAATAAAAAATAAATAGCTGGGCTCTTTGATGGGCCCCCCTGGCCATGGGGCCCGGGACAACAGACCCGGTTGTCCCCCCCTGTCGACGGGGCTGACTGTAGGTACAAGATCCAAGTGCAATGAAGATGAATGAAACACGTTGGGCATCCCATTGTGGCCTCAACTTAGTAAACATGAATAAAACTTAAATAAGGGAACAAATTAGTTGGTATCATGATTGATCATTTATTTATATATATATTGTGGTGTTGCCACTGGTGCATTGGGGTGGAGTATGTGAGTGTGTGAGTATGTGAGTGTGCTCCTCCCATGAACAATTGCAGCCGTAGGAAGTCATTTAAAAGAGTAAATGTTAGTTATATGTGTTGAATTATGTTATGTGGTTTGTTTGGGGCATGCGGGTTTGTTCTGTACAGTCACTTGCGTTTATTCTTGCACTGTTTGTCATGTTGAGGGAGTGATGAACTAGGCTGAACGGAGTATGAAAAGGGTCAGAATAAGAAAGTTGAGTTCATGTATGACTTCTCCTTTTTCTCTAAAAGTGCTAATAAACGGTTGGAAAGACCACGCAAAACCTGCGTGGCACTCTTACTCCCGCCGACACGCTACACTGTTTTCTTTTTTAAAAGAATGCACTTCAAGAATGCACCTATTAAATCATAGACTGTCAGCACACTTGCCTGCACATCTGACTTTGACCTTGATCTGCTTTCTAAAGTGCACTTCTTAATTTGTTTTAAACAGAAGCACAGAAACCCCTAACACAGTTAAGGAACTGGATTATATACACAGATTTAATTACATCACTAGTAAAACTCCCAGTTATGTGACATTCCTACGGTGGCCCTGAAAGCACATCACGCTGCAAGCAAAAAAACATGCTGCAAATTAATCAAAATGACAACGCGTGCGCCAGTGGTGGATGCAGCCGGCAGTTTTTGGACGGGCCAACGTGTAATTGGGGTGGGCAAGCACGAACAAAAGTTGTTGACGGGGGGGTGGTTGGCGAACAAAAGTTGTTCGGGGTGGGCGGGGTGTATGGTCATTAAATGACTCGTGCGCTACGCGGCATGCTGCAGCAATTATAGTTTATTTTCATTAATTTTCATACGGAAAACTGTATTCTGAGCTTGTGATTGGGTGGGCCCAGCTGGCCCGCCCGTAGATCCGCCCCTGGCGTGCGCTACATTTCGGAAACGTGCTGCAAAGAGCTTTGTAATTCAATCCCAATAATTCATTTGACGTAATGAGATACTGTAACAACTGCAGTTTCTAGTTTTTAAATTAGTCTTTTACGACCAGTGTTGGTCGTTGTTGGTGTCTGACGCTCCGGGTCCAGATGTGTCTCCTCCCACCACGTCTCTTCCTGGTTGATGCGGATTGGCTGTTTTCTTCCCAAGACCCACAGTTCCGCTTTTAAAAGATCTGCAAAGTTATGCCTGTTAATACGGCCCAAACGGGAAGAAAGGACTACAATACTCTTTTTGTTAATTTTATTATAGGAAGTTAAAGTAGGTTTATTGTATTTTATTAACTTTTCTTTGTACAGGATTTAGGTAAGGTAGTTGATATGGTTTTTGTTATAGACGTTTTGTTTATTATTTTGAGCATTGCGTCGTGTCCTGAAGCTACATCCCTGGGGCAGTTTTCAATCAATCAATCAATCAATCAAATTTTATTTATATAGCGCTTTTTACAACAGTTGTTGTCACAAAGCAGCTTTACAAGTGCCGAGTCCAAGCCCCCAGTGAGCAAGCCAAAGGCGACAGTGGCAAGGAAAAACTCCCTAGTTTTTTTGCATGAGGAAGAAACCTTGAGAGGAACCAAGACTCAGGGGGGGAACCCATCCTCCTCTGGCCGACACCGGTCACCATGACAACAACAACAATATAGACAGAATGTAGACAGAATGTAAAAGATGCAATAATGTCCATTTAGACCGAAAAAGATGTAATAATGTCCATCATGGTGTAGGCATCCGGTTAGGCAGGAGGTGGCCGGCCAGGATGGATCGCTTGTCTCTCCTCATCTCATTATTCCTCAAGCAGGCGGGCAGCCATGTGGAGAAATGAAACAGGGAAAATTAGCTCTGTATGAGGACATATACGGGACAGGTAAAATTATAAACATTTCTGGAGTGTGGCAGCAACTCCGGCACTAAGTTAAATTATTACAGCCTAGCTAAAAAAAGGCAGAACCAGAAGGTAACATAGGCTTGGGGGCATTCTGAGACAATGGCATCCGTCCACTGCACTGTCAACAAACTTGAGTGACCACGAGCAGTGACAGGATGACAGCACCAGCACCCCAGTCTACCATAAAACCCTTCGTCTATGAACCCCTGGATCTGTACCTTTATCTAAGGGGGATATTAATTATCAAACGCTAGACTAAATAAGTGGGTTTTCAACCTAGATTTAAAGATTGTGACTGTGTCAGAGTCCCGGACACATTTAGGAAGATTATTCCAAAGCTGGGGGGCCTTATAAGAAAAGGCTCTTCCCCCTGCTGTTACCTTGTTAATTTGTGGAACTAATAACAGACCAGCACCCTGTGATCTTAGTTGACGTGGGGGTTCATAGTAGGAAATAAGTTCCTGGAGGTATTCAGGAGCAAGCCCATGTAGTGCTTTGTATGCTAATAATAGAATTTTAAAATCAATACGAAATTTAACTGGGAGCCAATGCAGGGCTGATAGGACTGGTCTAATATGCTGAAATTTTCTAGTTCTGGTCAGAACTCTAGCTGCGGCATTTTGAACTACTTGAAGTTTATTTAGATTCTTATTTGAACATCCTGACAGTAGTGAATTGCAGTAGTCTAGTCTAGAGCTAACAAAGGCGTGCACCAATTTTTCTGCATCATCCTGTGATAATGCATTTCTTAATTTGGCAATGTTGCGGAGATGTAGAAAAGCTACATTTTTTAAATAATTGTAGTTTTAAATAAAACTCACAATTTTTCACTGTCCCTATCACAGTCTCTCTATATCCTCTCTGTTAGGGCT
The DNA here is from genome assembly GCF_052324685.1 of Brachyhypopomus gauderio. NCBI lineage: Eukaryota > Metazoa > Chordata > Actinopteri > Gymnotiformes > Hypopomidae > Brachyhypopomus > Brachyhypopomus gauderio. Next base: position 374,735 of record NW_027506905.1, read on the forward strand.
ATTGCCTAGTCATAAGTGTTATTCCCTTCATCGCTTACCAGGTTATGTTTAGTCTATTTTGGTCAATTGTTTTGAGACATATTGCATTATTTAGCTCACCCGTGATTTTTTATATTGTTTATGGCTAAAAACCTAGTCCCTGCGTTAAGTCCAGAAACACTTCTGTTGTGTTTTGGCTGGATTTGTAGCGTTTCTGAATTTGCAGCGTAGTGCACGTGTTGTCATTTTGATGAATTTGCATTGCGTATTTGCAGCGCGATACTTTCAGGGCCACCGTACATTCCAGTTACACTGATCGTGGTGGAACAGAATGATCCATTGTCAGATACTATAGCTTCATATCTGTAAACATGCATATAAAAAAAAAAAACACAAGAAAAGCAGCTGTTTGATATCATTTAATCACAATCCCTGCCAGTACAGAATCATTTTTGCACATTAAGTTACACTTCATTTTAAATAATTTTCACTTTTCCCCCCATCTAATTAAAAGTTCCAGTCAGTTATCCTCCCATGTCATTTTAAGAAGAAAAGCAATTGTATTATACAAAAAATGCAATTCAAATTTTCACACAGTGAATTCTTTAAACAAAGAAAAAAAAGGTTTAACAGCTAAATCCACATTGGAGAAATATAGTTCTAAGCATTCCTTAATGGAGTATAATATGTTTAAAAAAAACAAAACAAAACAAAAAAACCCACACACATTCTTACTTATGTTGCAGTTAACTGTGTACCTTAATCTTATATGAACTAACTTGGGAGTAATTACTGAAAATAATTACATGCCCAAAAGTTAGGAGTCACAAAACAACAACAACAACAAAAAAAAAACACAATGATAAATGCATGATCAGCCCCATGTCATGAAAGCCAAATCAACAGGTGAGTGCAAGCAATGAACATGTTCAGCGTGAACAAAACGAAAGAGGCAAACAACACTCCCATCGGGACTCGTACATGATCATCCAATTCAACACAAGCTACAGCTATGAGCTAAAATACTAACGCTGGTGTGCCCGAGGGCTGGGCTCTTCTGCCATTAAAGCTTCTACCCCACGCTGTTAATTTTCCAACTCGGGTGTAGTTTCACACGTCGATGGATCCTTCTCGACTCAGCGTCACGTTAACGCGAGTCATAATGGGAGAAAACTCCCTCCAGTGTGCGTGTCCATGCACACTGCCCTCCTAGTAACCCGTTTCAGACAGAAAATTCAGTTTCAACCATTTTACAGTCACTGAGTGCCTGGTTCTCCCTTCAGCTGTTTAATTCCACAGTAGTTTAAAAATCCAACCATGTTCAAAATCAAGGCCAACATAAGACATAATGCGATCAACATTACCCTATCAGGAGTCACCACTGGTAATCAGCAAGATTTTTCTTTCGAAAATGAGCCCAGGACGAAGAAACAGGCTTTTTACTGTTTGTTGATCATAAATAAGACTAGACACTTACTGAGCCAACACTGGGTAAACATTTTGGTTCCCTTTTTACTCATGTTTCTCCCATGGGCTGATGGGAGGCTGCAAGTTGCTTTGCAACAATAGGTAAAACAGTGAAAGCAACAATAGGTAAAACAGCGAAAGCGGTCTTCCAGTGACTGACAAATTCAGTAACTCGGAGAGTGAGTAGCTAAAGCCCTTGTAAGCGAGAGACCAGTTTATCACAGCGTTTCATGCACGGAAACAAATTCAAACCAGTCTCCACATAAAAAAATGACAAAGAATTACTTTCTGCAAACTGACTGATGTTACAAAAGTCTGTATGGTATAATGGAAAACTAAACCCAGGACTGATGGCTTGACTGGTTACCATCTGTTGGAAACAATAGACATAATTAAACAAGATATTATAAACTTGTGTGACGTCATAAGAGCTGGGGTAAAAAAAAATCATTTAAAGAGCATGTAAATTCTAGATGTATCAGAAATACAGACTGAGTGAGCAGATTCATATAATGCTTTAACTGCTTCTTAAACCTTGATCAGAAGACTAAACAGAAGATGTCCGATAATAAATGCACTTGAAACTAGTGGCCTGCAAAACCCTGAATCTTGGTCAAAGAACAGCTATGCATTGATGATTCTGCAGAGATATTTACAAACAAAAATGCACCATGCAATATGGACAAAAACAATCCTTAATAAATCAAAGAAGCTGATGATGCATGGAAAGGCACGAGTTTCCTACAAGTGATGAAACCTTTTGCTGTTTTTCTCTTACATGGCAATATGCAATAAGTGGTTCTTAAGATGCCATTTCTGCCACTGCAAAAAGTCACTTTAGTGGCTGTGAAGCACATCAGAAATGTGTATTATAGTCCTTTGCAATTTTCAACTTTGCCACTGTATGTGTATCTACCTATGAGGCATTTCGTATGCAATCCTGAAGTCTATGTACATGTCAACAGCTCTTTTGCAAGCAATGACAACATTTAAATAAAATTTAAGTCACATCAAATTGATGCATGAAAGGGGCAACAGAATGTCTCCAGAGATCGTTAAACAGCCATTAAAACAAAAACACATTAACAAATCTGAGAGAACAGAATGCTAAAATAGAGAAGAAAGCAAGTTGTAATCAGTTGGACGCTATTAAGTGAACTCTACATAAACAGCCAGCAGAGATAACAAGAGTGACTGATGCTACAGAATAGCCTCAGGGAATTAATGCTCAGATGGTGTGGTGCTCAGATTAGTGGTGCTCAGATTAGTGGTGTTCACTAAACACGTTTAAAAAAAGTTTTGATAACATACTGCATTACTGCTGGTGAAACAGAAACAGTAACAACTAGTATCATATAGTAACTACTGTCCATACAGCACAGAGAATATGACCAATATATGCTCATCCATTTCTGTTTTGCACTAGAGCTCAACACTTTCTCCCAATACAGCATAATCTGCTGTTTGGTTTCTCACAACATGCATGGCTTTGTTAAGTTTTTGCAGGAATAATCCATTGTGTGTCAAATACTTCACTGTAGTCACCATCACACAAGTTTCACCAGCAGTTAAACTTGTACACAATTTCCTTTGCACTTCATGGTTTAATGTAAAATCACTGGCATCACCAAAAATCTTTTAATTATATTCTCAGACTAAATGAAAAATGAATGTTCTTAAATACTGAGTGCGGACAAAAGTTGAACATAATGAACCTGCTGTCTCATCTCAGTCCTAAATGGATGCTTCAAGGTCTACCTGCAAAACTGGTGGTGAAATAATGCTTGTACTATAACTGAAGTATTACTCAGGAAAGACGTTACCTAATCTCAGATGTAGAGTCTGACTGTTAAATGCAGACTGACCATTTCTGCTACATTGTGGAGAACTAGAGCTCGTGTAGTGAGTGAATTTTGGGCCATGGAGAGTCTCCATTGGCAGTTTGAGGTAAACTCAGAACCTTTAAATCTCGATCGCAGCCGTGTTGCATGCAGTTGTGGCCAGCTCGAACACGACAAACCAGATACATTATCAGACCCTTTTTATGCACGCAAGTCTGGTCTGTAGGAGTAGGGAAAACAACAGTACAAGCCACAAAGGTCTCCAGGCCTTGGACTGAAAACAGTTGTTTTTCTGAGCCTATTCAATCAAACTCAATCCCCACTGTGGCCCCCTGGAGAAATCATTAACCTGCCAATCAAAATGTCAAAGCAACTTCACAGAAGTTAGAGTCCCTCGCAGTTTGAACAGAGGTGATCAAAACGGTCACTCATCTCACAATATAGGCTACTTTATAGAACATAGGGTACTGGCAGTGTGGAAAACACACACACAGACCATTTAACAGAAACCACAGCAGTGGGTTGTGCTATTGGATCAACATTATCATCGTTTTGACTTGCCCTGAAGATCTGTATGTAGATCATGGATTTCACTGAAGAAGTGAAAACAAGATTGCATAAACATTCATAAAACAGAATGTCTCCTGTCATTTTGTCTTTTCTCTTAGACTTTTTCTCCATCCTCAGGATGAAAAATGTAAACTGGTGTTAAAATATATCAAAGCTGAGAGGTATATCAGTGCATGATTTTAAAAAAGAAAGGAAAAACGTAGCCTACAATTACTGAGTAGCACCCCCCCCCCCCAACACACACACATACACACACACACATACACACACCCCTACTGTATTTGTTATGACCACCTCTGAGCAAAAGCAGCTTAGCAAATCATGGAAACTGAGCCATGGCACAAAATAATCAAAATGTAACAAAAAAATACACCAGAATACAACGTTCCAGATTAATTTGGCCATATTTCTTCAGAAAGGCCAGTACAGCAGGGAGAGTGATCAACAGACACCCTGGAGACCAGTGAGACCCACGACAAGAGTTGAGAACAATCTCAAACTGTGCCAGAATACAGGACTTGTAATGGCACCCTAAATCACCCTGAAAAACCTGTCCATCCCTTAATTTTGGAGGATTTCCTAGGCATGTGACAATTGCAAGAAAAAGTAATATATATCTATATATTGTTATATATAATAATACAGAGGCCAATAAAAGCATTTCTGAATTTACTGAACTGGTGCCAGTGTACAAGATCTCTGCTTACTTTTATTTTGCTTGGTTGGGCGACAATATTCAAATACTGACGAGTTTGAAGGGAAACAATCCTGGATTCAACTAAAATAAACTTCCTTGGTTTAATTTAAAAGTGCTGGGGTGACTGAGATTTTGGGGATTTTTTCTATGTTTTTGTGAATCTTATCAATTTTTGTCCTAGAATATGCAGTCAAACGTCAACCACACTATGAAGGACCACAGATATACCAACTTGCGTGAAGAGAGAAATGACAATCAACAGAAAGTAGAACAATAAACTGTTCAACTGAATTTACAATTACACAAGCATGAAAAGCGATAAGTTAACTACCAAGAATGTAGTTTGAACCCGTTCATTAACTACGAGCAACACTCTAGTGAGTTTGATAGTGACGATAGTGGACTAATTATCAAAATTATTTTTACTGCGTAGACTGTTGTGACGCCAAGTAAACACTTATATTGATATAATGCTTCTCGCACGCCTTGGTTTCCAAGGCAATGAGAGAAATTGTTTGTCATAGAAAAAAAAGGAACTTCATTCACAGAACAGAACCAAAAAAGGAAAAGAGCAAATAAACAGTAGATACTGCTTATTTCTACAAACATCTGCAGGTGTAAACTGAACAAGACTGAACTGTTCACACACTCTACCCACACCTGTCTACTTATGTTAGTGGTTGTGTGGAAAACGCAGTTCTCCTCCACGTAGCCCTTATCTCATGGAACATATGGAATGCTCAACATCCTGGTACTGCCACGCCAGAAGAAGTGATCCAGTGAGAGCCGAGCATCTGGGACGGTGGCAAAAGAGGGAGGGGATGGTTCACTGTGGCTTTAGTGAGATATGGGGTAAGAGATATAGGGTAAAAGATATGGGGTAAGGGATATGGGGTAAGAGATATGGGGTAAGAGATATGGGGTAAGAGATATGGGGTAAGGGATATGGGGTAAGGGATATAGGGTAAGAGATATGGGGTAAGGGATATGGGGTAAGAGATATGGGGTAAGAGATATGGGGTAAGAGATATGGGGTAAGAGATATGGGGTAAGGGATATGGGGTAAGGGATATGGGGTAAGAGATATGGGGTAAGAGATATGGGGTAAGAGATATGGGGTAAGGGATATGGGGTAAGAGATATGGGGTAAGAGATATGGGGTAAGAGATATGGGGTAAGGGATATGGGGTAAGGGATATGGGGTAAGAGATATGGGGTAAGGGATATGGGGTAAGGGATATGGGGTAAGGGATATGGGGTAAGAGATATGGGGTAAGAGATATGGGGTAAGAGATATGGGGTAAGAGATATAGGGTAAGAGATGGCCTTTGTCCTGCAGGGGGCAAACTGAATAAACAATGGGGGAGAGAGAGCGAGAGACAGACCCCAGGGGAAGGCGTGGAACACACAGCCAGAGTGTCTGGCTAGGAGCAGTGGTGAACCACCCCGTTCTTTGACAGATCTGGGCTGCTGGCCACCAGCTCGGACGACAGGCTGAGTGAGGAAGTCTTGCTGGTGAGGGAGGACATGCTGCCGGCCAAACCACAGTCCTGCACCGCGGAGCTCAAACCGTTGGGGCCCTCACTATGAACACACAGAGAGGAGAAATGAAACACAGGGACACACGGGGGGTTCTGACCCACGGGTCTTGTCTGACCAGAAACATCGGGGGCTTTGGTCTTAACCACTTGCATTAAAAACACACCAACACATGTGTGAGAAGCTGTAAGATAACTCCTGGCACAGAAGTTGGCCTAGGGCAACACACAGCACACGGATGCTCTGGAGAACTACAGTATTTCCGGACTCAATATCTAATACTCTAATAAATCAGCTAACTCAACTGAGAATCTGCATCTAAATTGGAGTCAGTAGATCTCTACTGATGAGGGTAATCCAGGGTGAGTGTGGGTCTTACCTAAGGGATAGCTGATGCTCCTCACGCTGCAGGTGTTCACCCTGTCCATTCTCACTGGACGTTATTAATTTGTATTTCATACCAGGGGCTACATGACTCTCCTGCAATACAAGTCAGATATAATAGCAAAGGTTAAGCTTCTCCAACATTGACCAAGGAAAGGTGAACAATCACAAACTATTGAGAATTCCCTATTCTCCGACCCCGTTTCTTGAGATCTACCTTCCCACAGAGTTTAGTTCCAAATCTCATCTAACGGTCCTGAGCCTCTTAACGTGACCTCAAATCCATGATTGTGGGTTATGGAAACAGGCAGGAGTTTGAACCCTGCAGCCTTGAGGTTTCGGGGCCTGGCCCGGTGCTCCGGTGTGGCGGTTGGCCCGCTCCTCTGGGCGGTTGTGGTCCGGAGCGGCTCGGGGCTCCTCTTTCTCTGCCTGCCTCTGGCCTCTGGGGGAATGTTGTCGCAGCTTTCTACCCTCACTATTAGTGCATTCCATACATTTATCCTCTGTTGCACTTACATAAACACACACATCACAGTCACATGTAGTTTTTCCTCAAGTGCTGTACGTCTCAGGTTCACTTTCTGCTCTTCTTACAGGAGCAGCAGTTGGTGAACTATTGCAGTGGTCATTTGTGTAGTTACAGTTGGTGAACTATTGCAGTGGTCATTTGTGTAGTTACAGTTGGTGAACTATTGCAGTGGTCATTTGTACCGTGTTCTTTCTGCCCTTCTGTCTTTCCCCTTTTTACTTTCTCTCCCCTTTTTTTCTCTCTTGTCCTGTATGGTTCACCTAACCCCGTATTATACACCGTATTATTGCACCGTATTATACTGAATTGTTTTCATTTGATCCTTACATAAAACAAAAGTTGTCCTCCAAAGATTGAGCCAAAAAAACCCCTGCAGGAACTTAAATATTGAGAACATAAATACTGCTCTAGAATGTTCTTCTTTAATCACACCAGACCATTTTGGTTCAATATTTCTCCATACGTTAGAAAACTACATTTACATCCGACAATGCTGGAATGTTAGACTTTGCTGACATCTGTCATTATGAATGGGCCTCGAAAACAGACATGGTCAAAACACAGTTAACACCAATCGCACAAATCTACGAGAGCAGCCCCAGCAAAGACTGGTTCCGGCTCAGTGGGCTTGCTCACCATGGCCATCTCCCTCGTCCTCATACCGATCTCCCTCTCCACCTGGTGAAGCTCCATACTCAGCTGTTCACAGGACACGGCAGCAGTAGACCAGTCCCCCGGGGCAGCCTGGCCAGATGACGCACCCGCCTCCCTCTGCACACACACTCCAGTGCTTGAGCTCTGCATCCGACAACGTTACAGTCAGTACCATTTCATGTTTTGGATTAAAAAATTAATAAAAAGATTGTTATTTGGTATATATTCATCCAGATACCTAGCAAACGAATGTATTAAATGTAGCGATACCCTTTTTTCATACAGGGGGTTTCAAAATGTATGTTGATACAAAACTTTACAGAAAAACTACATACCTTAATACATGCAAACCAGGCCAATGTTAAGATAACTTTAGTACTGGCAGTAAATGCTTTATTTAATTGCTTTATTTCTTAAGCGTTGTGCATTTTTAAGTTGTAATTGTGTTTCAATGAGAAATTGAATTACACAGGAATGACAAATAAAATCCTGCACACCCAACAGAACATGGAAGACATGTGTAGAGGAGAGAGTACCTCCAAACATCGCGTCTGCTGCGTGATCTGCTGATTGACCTGCTGAAGCTCCATCCTCAGCTGTTCTCTATCCTGGGCAGCAGGGGGCAGACTGGAGAGGACAACATTTCATCAGATAAACACTTACATTAACAGTTACATATTTTTGTAAAAAATATACATGCCTAAACATGACAATTTCATACAAACATGTATTTGTAAGATTTCATTTCCGTCATAAAGACCTTTGAACTGAGATATCCCAGGGTGGTTTGGAATATACCACACACACACACACACACACACACACACACACACACACACACACACACACACACACACACACACACACACACACACACACACACACACAACACACACACAACACACACACAACACACAACCTTTGCCACAATGTCTGAGATGTATGAAAGGGCTGTGAAAGTGGCCTCACCGTTCACTGAAGTGGGCCTGGGACGACATGGCTGGATGTTGAGGGACAGAGGCTTCACTCCAGGCTCCATGACTCCCGTAGCCATAATCGACTGGTTAACAAAACGCACAGAACCTTTCAGCCACGGGCCAACTTACACGCCAGGTCGGCACCTCCATCAAAAAATCATGTTATCGTCTTTAGCTGTTAGCATTATAGCATCTAAGTGGCTTGGATATATTTCTCATTGCACTGAGGGGGCGTGGTTTACCTGTGGCGCCGGTATGTTTGGCAGGGGGGCCTGGCAGCAGGCCGGCGGGCTGGTAGCCCGATTTAGACGTGCGCGAGATGGCGCCGAAGCGAGAGACGGTGGGCAGTGAGCCAAATGGGATGATGGGGTCATCGTCTTTGACCTCCGCTCGTCTCTGCAGTTCCAGGGCAGGTTCTCGCAGGACCTTATCCACGTTCTGCTGCAGGGAAAAGTGACATTTACACCCGCAACTATTAGAAACATCCAACTTATATCCAACACAAACGTTTCTCACTTGATTTATTTATTTTTTTATGGGGAGAACTGACAAGAAGGTAAAGCAAACATGGATTAGGGAAATGAAATGCATTACACAGAGCTGTGGCTGGCATTTATTACACGAGACGTCTTGGTGCAAAGCCTCATAAAAGGGTAGTAAACATCACTTCCTATTTATGGCTTCCCTTTGATACGGCCTTTGGTCCATCAGTGTGGGAGAACAGAGCAAACTCAACAGAGCAAATACCGATAACCTTCGACCTCTGCACTCCCACTTAAAGTCATTATAAGCACACCACCATTAAAAAGGTCTGCATTCTTTAACCCTTTAATTTAGCCATGAATGAATTCTGAGATCATCAGTACTGATTATGAAGTTTCTTTCTGATCTTAACAGAGGAGCAGAGGTTCTTCTCACCATGTCCATGTAGCCTCCAGCCACGCCCTCTTTGGTTTTCATGTCCTTGGTGCCAATGTAGGAGACAAAGGTGTCACATGACCATGGAGAGTACTGAGCAGCATAGTCTGGCTCCCTGAAGCTCATGAAAGCAGGGGGGTTCTCCTCCATGGCCTGGTGATCATAAACAGCAGTATACACTTCAGTACTTGTAGCCAAACGTCGATATAGTCAAAGTTTCATTTTAACCCAGACACTATACACTTGGATTTAGTATTAAAAGGAAGCCAGCTCGGTCAGGTGAGCTAAAGGCGGCGCGGTGCATTTCAGGCGAATTGCTGGCGGTATGGTTTGTGTGCTTACATGAATCTGTCCCCTGACCTCTTGGCTGTAGGCAGGGTCGTAAGAGTGAGCTGGGTTTGGGGAGGAGGCGAAAGGCAGAGGGGAGACCACCTTCCGCTCCTCCAGCTGGGCCATAATCTCCTTCCTGCGCCGGTGCAGGTAATCCAGGCTGAGCTGCGCTCGAGGATAGACGTTCTGCACACGCACACACACACACACACACACAGGCTGAACAACGCTGGACCGTTTCTCTTAGGAGAAAACATCTGTATATATACAGTGAGTGGTATTTGCTTAGCAACGTTTCCCCCCAAGCACCTATAATACAAAACGTTAAATATTCCTGAACACGACTGACTTGGTTCAGGATCGCAATCTGTGTGGCACTCTATGGTTAACTTCTTTGTTAAATTGTCATAAAGTCACTACAGGTCCACTTCAGATATCTTTAAATTTGTTAGATCACTATATGCAATGTCAAGTGTCAGCCAGAGTGGTCAGCATTTCACCACTAAAGTCAAAGTCAAATTTATTTATATAGTGCTTTTCACAACACACGTTGTCACAAAGCAGCTTTACAATCGTATGGGTCCAGATCCCTAATGAGCAAGCCAAAGGTGACAGTGGCAAGGAAAAACTCCCTAGATGATGGGGATTAGGAAGAAACCTCGGGAGGACCAAGACTCAAAAGGGAACCCATCCTCCATTGGGCGGCCCGTTAACACAAGTTCATGGTCACAGGGTGGTTTCAAAAAGCCACGCAAGCGTGTTATCTGGAGTAACGAATCGCGCTTCACTCTCTGGCAGTCAGATGGTTCAATCTGGGCCTGGCCTGTCTGGTGTCTAGTGTAGGTCTCTTATCTCCAGTGGAGGGTACTGTCATTGCTACAGCATACAAATACATTTTAGACAGACAATTATATGCTTCCAACTTTGTGGCAACAGTTCGGGGAAGGCATGTTCTTGTTCCTGTATAAATGTGTCCTAGTGCACAAAGCAAGGTTCGTAAAGGCAAGGTCTGACAAGTTTGGTGCAGACGAACTCAAGTGGACTGCACAGAGCCACACCCTCAACCCCACTGAGCACATACAGGAATGAATTGGAATGTGGATTATGAGCCAGGTTCTCCTGAGATACACCTGCGCTACTCCTGCGCTACTCCTGAGCTACACCGGTGCCCGACCTCTCAAATGCTCCTTTCAGCGAATGGGCACAAATGTGACACATGAAAAAAGTTTTGTGGAAAGCCATTTCAAAGGGAGACTGTGAGACTGTTGGGGGGGGAAGTCCATATTAAAGACTGTGAGACTGTTGGGGGGGGGGGGGGGGGGGAGTCCATATTAAAGACTGTGAGACTGTTGGGGGGGGGAGTCCATATTAAAGACTGTGAGACTGTTGGGGTGGAGTCCATATTAAAGCCCATAGTTTTAGTAATGGGATTTCCAACATTCTTATATAAGTGTGGTCACGTGTCTACATACTTTTGAGCATATAGTCATCGTTCAAAGAAACTACATATCTGTCTTACCCTGCCAGATCTGATTAGCCCCGGGTGGCTGTAGCTAGGGTTAGGGTCGTATCTCTCTCGTGGTGGTTCTGGGAGATAGGCGGAGACTCCAGTCGTTTGTGGTTGTTGTGGAGGTACGTCCACTGGACTCCTGACGTAGGACTGGGGCGGAGGACCTCCGTAAGCAGGCTGGCGGCTACTGTGGTGCATGGGGTAGGTGTAGCGGGGGTCGGAGGGGGGGCCTTGGTACTGGCGCTCTGGGGCATAAGAGAAGGGGTCTGGGTAGGAAGACAGGCCTGGATCTGTAGCCTGGCCAGGGTTGCGGACGTAGCGAGGCTGCGTGTGTGTGTGAGTACAGGAGTGACCTGCACCAACGACAAGGGGTGAAAAAAGGAAAATAAAACACACACACACACACACACACACACACAAAACAATCAAATACACTGTTAAAATGTAACAGTATAAAATAATGCATACATACAATAATGCATTAACAATGCATTCATACAATGCTTCTAACAATCTAATAATTTTTTTTCTAATAATCTTGATCCTTTACCCGTAGGATAGTGAGAGGACTCGTAATGGGAGGCAGACGGAGGTGCTCTGGGTTCAGGGTAGTAACTCTCCGGTGGAGGGGCAGAGTACTGGTGCATCTGGGGGCCTCTGGGGACTACAGACATGTGCTTGTGTCCAGCCAGGCTGTTTCTGGCCCCTCTGGAATGAGGCGGTGCAGACATCCCCACTTTAGGGTCCATCCTAGCCGAAATGAAACAATGTTATTTACTATTTACAAAAATGCAGCAACTTGATGCAACAGCAGATTGAGTGACAAAGTATAACCTAAACGGATCAGAACTAAATAAAATGACTCACAGGTCTGGAGGTGAACCAGGGGCACTGACGCTCCCCGGGTCCGCCTTCATCTGCTTGTTTCCTGGGTTGTACGAGGGGTCAGAGCCCCGGGAGACCAGGTGACTCAGTCCGGACCCGGGCCCCACCGGGATGATGCCGTTAGCGACAATTGCCGATTTGTGAGGCAGTCCCTCCCCAACCAAACCCTCGTCGGGCAGTAGGTCCATCTCGTTGAGCTGGGTCAGAGACTGGCTCAGTGTCTTCCGCATGGGCAAACGCTTGTTCATCTTGCGGTACCTGAGCGGCAGACCAAGTCGTCAAAAGGCAGAAAATGTGCGGAAACGTACGCGAGACGCACTGGGTTAGCAGCGGATGCGTTTGAGGGCAGCGACTCACTTCTCCAGCTCCTCCTGAGAATGGGCGAAGGTGCAGCTGGCTCCCCGGGGACATCCACCCTTCTGCTTCATGTCCCGACACATGTACGTCTTGTACTTACTGTGCTGAGGGGCCTGAAGGGGCGTTAGTGGATTTGAAGGATGAGCATGGCACAAACGTGATGGAAAATCAGGACTGTCATGGTGCATTAGAGTTGAAACTGAACTCTGTAGGGCAGTGAAGGTACCCAGCCAGGTACGGCTGGGCAATTAATCAAAAATACATCAAAACTGACATTGAGAACCTCTAACCGAGCTCTATCTATTTTGTCCCTGTCAGTTATTTAGGTTTTTGGCTTTTAATTATATCATACAACATATATACTTAATATAAATATATGTTAATACTTTGCCCACTGTTCTTGTACTTAAAAATATTCTACTGCATATGTAGTCCGTGACCAACCTATATATATAACAATATGATCTCTTTCATTAGAAAAAAATCCCAGCTTTAATAATTGACCACTTGGGCAAGGGCAAAAAAAACAGCAAAACCCCCAAATCCTTCATTAATCGTAATCAAGGTAAAATGATCGTGATATTGTTTTGAGTTCATATCACCCAGCACTACAGCCAGGCGTGTTTTATTAAGAGCAAATCAGTGTTTAATAACTAAGACTGGAGCCATACGGCAGGTCAAGGATGGATGGAGTTTCTCACCTGCTGTGGGTCTCCACCTTTCTTGCTGTGATTCTGGATGAAGTCCACTAGGCCATGAACCACAGTCTTGACTGCCACCAGTCCTTTGTCCAGCTGCTCCCAGGTAGGTGCAGGGGCATCTAGCATACGTAGGAGAGGCAAAAAAAATATGTTTTTACATTTGCTTTATAACTTGGCCTTTTTATTTTGAAACATATCCAAATATCAAATACCCTCACATGAAAGCCCTTTGTACATTGATAAATAACAAGATGTTAATGTTAAATCCTGTGAACTGGAGCGCGAAGCCACAACAACACAAGTCTAGTGAGTGATGAACTACACTACAACTGCAGTAGAATTGCTTGGTTTAGTATTCGCAAAAAAAAAAAACCACACACATACACACACCACAGTTTGAAGAAAACAAATGAGGTGGTGATGAGTGAAACAGGGCCGCACGAGGGCACACACACCTGGGCTAGGGTCAATGTCAGCCAGCAGCTCTAAATGCGGTCTGAGGCGGTTGAGGTTGGCTGGGTCTCCCGTTCTCTGCAACGCAATGGTGAGTTCCTGCACACTCTGAGCAAAGGATGCTGGAGTCTGCAACTGGAAGTAAGAGAGAGAGAGAAATCACATACCAGGTGAACATCACCAAAGGATTACCTAACAAAATGTGACTCAAACCGCAATACAACACAGAATATGACTGACATGCTTAGATCTATTCCAACATGAATAATAAAAGTATATAAAGAGCAGGTGGTATCAAAGTGGGTGGTCACCACACAGATAAGTGTCAAAGGATGTTCTACTCCAATGTACCTCATCATTTTATTATCAAGTCCTTCATGAGTCAAGTGTAAAACGGGCTATGACTAAAAACACAGCTTTGTATAATAATGCAGCCAAACAAAGATAAAGCCATCAACTTAGAACATCGTTGGCACCGTCTAATGAGAGGTTATCACACTTCTGAATGTAGGATTTCACTGAATGAATGAAGGAATGCAAGACATTCCCCTAGCTACTCCAGCCAGCGTTTTCTTTTTGAGGACCACACTGACATGTGTAGGCCAAGCAGCAGCTTGTACTCCTCCTACCTTGTCTATGATGGACTGCATGTGTGACTTGTGGGACTGGTCCCCGTACAGTAGGGAGGACCACTGGTCCGGGGCGATGCGCAGGCCGCCCTCCATGGCGATCTGGACGATCTGGGAGTCGTGCTCCCTGCGCAGGGCCTCGTAGGTACGAAACTCCTCCTTCAACTGCATCAGGGACGAGTCCTCATCACGCTTGGTCACCTGTCGAGAAACCAGGGGGGCCAACAAAACAACAAACTCCTTACTGACGTGCAGGCAATACACAAACGAACCTTATAAATACTAAATACTGCATATAACACTAAAAACGCTAAAAATACTGCATGATAAAATTGCTTTTTGTGACTTGGGCAGGAAATGTGTAGGTTTGTTGCTTTTTTGTGCATTACAACTACACTTTGTCTGCGTACCCTTTACTAGAAAGGCATTTATTCATTCACAATGACGTCCTGTGCAATGTGCTTTGTGGCAGATCAGACAGTGCAGCAAAATAAAGTCAAGAAGACAGAGAGAGGAAGACAGAGAGAGGAAGACAGAGAGAGGAAGACAGAGAGGGGAAGACAGAGAGGGGAAGACAGAGAGGGGAAGACAGAGAGAGGAAGACAGAGAGAGGAAGACAGAGAGAGGAAGACAGAGAGGGGAAGACAGAGAGGGGAAGACAGAGAGAGGAAGACAGAGAGAGGAAGACAGAGAGAGGAAGACAGAGAGAGGAAGACAGAGAGAGGAAGACAGAGAGAGGAAGACTGAGAGAGGAAGACAGAGAGAGGAAGACAGAGAGAGGAAGACAGAGAGAGGAAGACTGAGAGGAAGACAGAGAGAGGAAGACAGAGAGGGGAAGACAGAGAGGGGAAGACAGAGAGGGGAAGACAGAGAGGGGAAGACAGAGAGAGGAAGACAGAGAGGGGAAGACAGAGAGGGGAAGACAGAGAGGGGAAGACAGAGAGGGGAAGACAGAGAGAGGAAGACAGAGAGAGGAAGACAGAGAGAGGAAGACAGAGAGAGGAAGACAGAGAGAGGAAGACTGAGAGAGGAAGACAGAGAGAGGAAGACTGAGAGGAAGACTGAGAGAGGAAGACAGAGAGAGGAAGACAGAGAGAGGAAGACAGAGAGAGGAAGACTGAGAGGAAGACAGAGAGAGGAAGACTGAGAGGAAGACAGAGAGAGGAAGACAGAGAGAGGAAGACAGAGAGGAAGACAGAGAGAGGAAGACAGAGAGAGGAAGACTGAGAGAGGAAGACAGAGAGAGGAAGACAGAGAGAGGAAGACAGAGAGAGGAAGACTGAGAGAGGAAGACAGAGAGAGGAAGACAGAGAGAGGAAGACTGAGAGAGGAAGACTGAGAGAGGAAGACAGAGAGGGGAAGACAGAGAGAGGAAGACAGAGAGGAAGACTGAGAGGAAGACTGAGAGAGGAAGACTGAGAGGGGAAGACAGAGAGAGGAAGACAGAGAGAGGAAGACAGAGAGAGGAAGACAGAGAGGGGAAGACAGAGAGAGGAAGACAGAGAGAGGAAGACAGAGAGGGGAAGACAGAGAGGGGAAGACAGAGAGAGGAAGACAGAGAGAGGAAGACAGAGAGAGGAAGACTGAGAGGAAGACAGAGAGAGGAAGACAGAGAGGAAGACTGAGAGAGGAAGACTGAGAGAGGAAGACTGAGAGAGGAAGACAGAGAGAGGAAGACTGAGAGGAAGACTGAGAGAGGAAGTGGAGGAGGGACCTTAAAGCAGGAGGCTCTGTACAGCAGCTGCACCACGTGTCCTATGCTGGTTTTGGAAGCTTGGGGGAAACGTGGCTCCAGCCTCTGGACCACAAACAGAACCAAGACCTTGCGGGACAGTGCCGACCCGTCCTCTAGAGCCAGCAGGACCAGCTTCAGGGCCTCCTCCTGCATAGCTGAGGAAAGAGGAAATCAATCATTATTTTATGAGCTTAAGTGAGGTTTTTATATTGGTCTTCTAAGGACAACTGCTGCATTGCTGTTATCCATATGTCCATGTATAGTACCTACTTGCTAAAGGCAGAGATGCAACAATAATATCCCTGCTGCTATATAATGAATTAGTGATATGTAACATGGTAACACTACTTTCGATTTCTCCAAATTGAATTTAAGCTATTCTGTTCCACCCACAAATCCACGTCGAAAACCACTTTCTCTTATTAAAGATCACTGGGTGTGAAGTACACCACAGAAATAAACACCACTGCATGCAAACACATCTGAAACCACAGAATACACTCCCAACAAACCTCACCCATTTGTGCTATTAATTCTTCTAAAGGTACTTATGATTGAGCAATGAAGGTATGCATGAAAATACTACACCTAAAACGGCATATCAAAACTTGTCATATGGTACATCAAGAAAGCAATAATAGACTATATAATAATAATAGACTATATAATAATAATAATAATAATAATAATAAGACTATATAATAATAATACTAATAATCATCATCATCATCATCATCATCATAATCATAATAATAATAGACTATATAATAATAGACTATATAATAATAATAATAATAATAATAATAATAATAATAGACTAAATAATAATAATAATAATAATAATAATAATAATAATAATAATAATAATAATAATAGACTATATAATAATAATAATAATAATAATAATAATAGACTATACCACTGGGCTTCAACATTAACACTTCTAAAATACTGGCAGAATAAAGTAAAAAAATCAAGCTATTCAGAATGATCTAATGTGGCTGAAACATTGATAGATTATTGGTAGATCGTTCTGTTAGTGCTGCCAGAAGAATGCGTGTGTCACCAGGGCCGAGGAACTGGCAGCCCCGCGCTCTGACAGCGGCCCACAGGTTGGAGGAGAGCTGCTGGGGGTTCTGGTGCTGCAGGATGAGCTCGGTGACCGTGCGCTCGCCCAGGGAACGAGCCGCCCGCATGGCCCGCACACGCCCCTCTTCCTCCACCAGCTGACAGTGCACCAGCGTCACCAGCTTCCTCTGCATGGGCCTGCTGAGAAGACTCTGGGTAGCACTGCCCAGCCCTACACCTGCACACACACACACACACACACACACACACACACACCACACACACACATACAAATGACATGACTAGGGCTACATTATAAATCAGTGGGGTGGAGAACAGTAGCATTATTACTTTGAAGTGCTGGAGATTTATATCTTTGCAGCATATTTCCGTGTTTGGGCTTTCTGTTTTATCTATTCTGGGATCCGGTTAAGCACCTACTTGAAACTACAGGTGTGTATCTACCATTTGTTTCAATACACATGGCTTTAAGTTATACCTGTTTTATAACATTAGAGGTTTGATTGGGCTGCAAGTTAGTTAGATTTGGTTCAAATGAGCCCATCAACATGGGGTGACAGCATTTATGATCAACATGACAACCAACAGCATGTTAAAAACACCTTCTCAAAAGGGAGAGAGTAAATGGCATTTGAGCGTAAACATCACGTCAAGATCATCCAGACCTCTGGTGTTGCTGAGGGGTTTGAGGTAGAGAGCCAGATCCTCCACACAGGTACGAGCTTCATCATAATGCTTGGTGTCCTCAGGGCCTCTCACTAAAGTGACGGTCTGGAGCTTGGGTGCCTGCAGGAGGAAAGATCACTGTATGAATCAGAGGACTCTGCACAGACTGTACCCAGAACAGCTGCTCTGTAGAGCTTATGTAGCCAGCTTACTTGAACACTGTGATGCTACGAAAGCTCTGGCTCTGGCCCATGCTTAGTACAATGAGAAAATTCATACTACTCAGGGGTTCCCTGCTTGGGGAAAACTAATTTGTGTTGCTATTAAACAATTAAAATGGTTGCCTAACTGTAAGTATAGTAAAGAAGTTCCAGTAGCAGACAATACTCGAAAAAAATAACATCCATTTTGTTGTTTTTGGAAGCTGCAAAGTCTAAAAAGGTGGCTTGACACCTTGACAAGTTCTAACAAGTTATGCAAAGTATGCAAAGCATTGAATGGCATGATGCAGGCTTTATGTAAAATGTTGACAGAAGTGTAAACTGATCCACCCTCTCCTGCAACTTCCATGGTAGTGAGTCATTATGACAAAGTTTGGACTATAAAAATGTCTAATCTGACTCAGCAAACACAAGTGTGTGCACGCATGCACGGGCCCCGCCTCCCAGCACGCATGCACGGGCCCCGCCTCCCAGCACGCATGCACGGGCCCCGCCTCCCAGCACGCATGCACGGGCCCCGCCTCCCAGCACGCATGCACGGGCCCCGCCTCCCAGCACGCATGCGTGCACACACTCCCACATACACCACCATTTTAGTGATACTGGAACCACAGCCACAAGTTCTATATATTGGAAAGCTGACACCCCAAACACCCCCCCCTCCCCTGGAATAAACACCCCTCTACACATCCGTCACCCCCACCCTCCTCCCTTCCTTCATTTATTTTTTGATGTGGTCTATTACCCGTAAAGCAGCAGAACACCGTACCTCCAGTTCAGTGTGTGCAGGCTGTGCACCTTCCTTAGTGATAAGCACATGTGTCTGAAACAACAGGTTTCACTGCTAACTGGAAATGATGAAAAATGAAAATGCAATCTCGTGTCCCGATCATTATCTTAAAACACAATTGCTTTGCCTAGGGTAGTGTGCACATGTTGAGGTGGTTGCTTGGGTGTTTCTGTTTCTGAACATGCAAAACAAGTGAGCAAAGACACAAACATCCACTCTGAGACCAGAAGGAAATGGAGCTAAAAAATACCACACACAGGTACACAGTGATCTGCCTTCACTGATGGGCAGGTGAGTTCCTTAACAATATGTTGTTTGTTAATCCCCATTCCAACGAGAGTTTTTGCAACGTTAACATTGCAGACGCCAGAAGCAGACCAACCATGTAGTAAAAAGCTGTGATTGTTTTTTGTTGCTGTAAGCATCCTGAACAAACTCAGGATCTTTCAGGATCTCTCAGTATTAGTGTTGTGTTAATACACTGCAAGGTGTGTCAAGATCACCATGTAGCATAACAGTCAGGACCGCGGATCGTAGCTGCGTGGGCCGTGACACCCTGGTGGCGATGGAGTACCTCACCTGACCACAGACCAGCTGCAGCAGGGCGGTGTTGACGGGCAGCAGCTCGATGTCGGTGCTGATGGCGGTCTGGTCGAAGGGGCAGGCCTTGCGGTGCAGCTTGTTCAGACACATCTTGCAGACGGTGTGGCCGCAGCCCAGGCTGATGGGCCTGCGCACGTTCTCCTCGAACGTCTGCGTGCAGATGGGACACAACAGAAACTCCGTCCATTGTGGCGCTTGTACGGGCATCGTAACGAGAGCGGGACTCCGCTACGCTGACCACGCCGGGTTTCCGTCGGATCGGCGCTCCTCGTGGACGCAGGCGGGAACGTTTGGTTGAAAACTAAGGTCAAAAGTCCTATAGATTCCACAGGAATCAAAGACTGAATGTCCAGATTTTTAAAGATCTTCAGGCACTGTGAACATTTAGCACACAGTGCTGAATACATAACCTGTAGGAAACAAAGAAAAGGCGTATTTAGCTTGTTTGCTCAACATCAGTTGCACTCTAGAAACAGAGGTGTAATGTAAACAGGCTACACACAACAGCTGAGATTATGACTTCTGATCTTAAAAACAAGGGTAAAGAGGATAGATTGTGCTCAATTAATTTCAGCTGGAAACAGTTCTACAGTGCAAAAATAGCAGCCAAATGATCTTGTTGAGTCACTTCTGAGACACCCAAACATATAATGATTATGTCAGATTAGTCCTTTTATGCTACAAGCTAGTTCAACCACAGGTCGTCCTCACTCCACTGCAAGAGCACATAATTATCATCTCTTTGTCTACAGAAGGACTTTAGTTTTAACATGAACAAAAGCAGGGGATTTCAAGTGACTAATCAAACTTTGTAAAGCTAGCTGCATGCTGTAACCTTTCACACCAGGAAACACAGAGTAGAGGCAATTAACCAAAAAAAAAACATTTCAGTTTCTGCACTCTGAGTCATCGAACATTAGAAGCAGAAATGCTGTGGTAGGCCTCATAAAAAACAATATAAAGTCACACAAAATGGTACTGCAAGCTATTATGATCAAAACTGTTCTGGAAATTATGTTTACATTATCTATACCACCCATATTTAAAATCAGCATGCAATGTTGTGTTTCTAATGACTTTAAAATTTAAAGAACAGCTAGCCTAGTTTACGTGATACCTTCACAGAAACCTGTAAAACTCATTCACACTGGGCCATGTTGTAGAATGCAGTCATTTGAATCAAATGAGCTGTTTTTAATACATTACACATTCAAAAACAAACCACAAAAGCAGGGCAATTTGCTTAAAGCCCATCTAAGTCCAGCCTAACATTTATAGTCTACATGGTTGATATTCAAAATGGGCACTGCTTATCTCTCCATACTTCTGTGACATTCTGGCTGCAAACTTCCTCTTATACGATTAGCCACATATCACGTCTCCTCAGCTCACGCAAGTCTGGTTCTGGACGACTTCCCTCTCGCTAAAATTAGATCCTCTGTAAGGAGTAGGAGTCCTTCCCACTGTTTTGAATTATGCACCTGAATGATTGGTTATTCTACTGTGACACTACCATAAGCATTATGTAACAACAACCAGGAAAACAGCCTTGTTTTATATGAGCAGACAGAAGTGAGCCAACATTTTCTTTGATCTCCAAATGATTCAGGAAAGGTGCTCTGAAAATGCAGTGTAATGGTAAGAGGGAAATGGTACTGAAAGCAATACAGAGTGGAACGCCAGATAATGGTGTAACAAAAAGCCCCAGCAGGTTTACATTTGGATCTTGGACTAAATGAGTTCTTATGAGTAAGCGCTGCCTTCTGGGAATGACGTGACTCACTCATGTGTCACTGATCTCGGCGCTTCTACTCAAAAGACAGTTTCAGTAATGTGTGCCTTAATGGAAACATCTCTTCAGCCTTCACTTTGTATTCTTCCGAAAATATGGTTGAAAACACGATTTGCCTGTCTCTTCAAAAGCAGGGGAAACTAGGTAAACGTAAATAAGTTTCAGATTC
Organism: Brachyhypopomus gauderio; assembly: GCF_052324685.1. Lineage (NCBI taxonomy): Eukaryota > Metazoa > Chordata > Actinopteri > Gymnotiformes > Hypopomidae > Brachyhypopomus > Brachyhypopomus gauderio. The sequence goes on from NW_027506905.1 coordinate 396,220, forward strand.
TTTTAAACAGTGCAGTACTGAAATTAATCTGAACTTCAAGATAGCTCACTCTACAACTGTTGCTGAGAAAAAGCGAATAACCCAAAGTTCTTAAGAAATTAAAGGCATAACCAAAACTTTTACTGGGACATTGTACTTCCGTTAAAAACAATGTTTATACCTGCCAGACGGAAACCAAACCCAGAAAGTAACAATGTGGTGATGCAAAGCACAAGTAAAAAAGGCAGGATGCCTTCATTCGTACCACAGATCTGCACTGGGCCTTTAGGATGTAGCTTCCCTGGCACCAGCGCACTGCCAGGCCAAGCGTGTGGGGTTGTGCTGCTTTCATATGGCCACACTGCGTTACATCGCGTCCATCTTCTGGACAGAACCGGAGCATTATAAACATTTACCACATCCACCAGAAACCCTGCGCTAGGATCTATTTCCTCACCCCACCCTACATATGTGCACACTATCCTCTCACTTGTAGAGATGTTTCCTTCAGGGGAGACTCGTGTTTTCATGTTTAACGCTTTTGAGCACAACTAATGTAATGGATGCGCATAAATGGAAGATAAACACTTCCACTGAAAGATTAAGATATTTATGTAAATATACGGTCCACTTCACCGCTGTACATGTGCTGCTATTAACCTATTAGACATCTACCTCACACTGTCGATCAATCTAAACGTTTAAGCCCTTGTGTTCACATTTCAACAACTTTTTGTATGTAACAAAGAGTTAGCTAGCACGCTAGTTATCCTAGCTAGCTCATTAGGACGCTTACTCATCAGTTATAAACAGTGACACAATATCAAGATACATCGATTTATTTGTCGAATAATCGTCTGATACACTCGATGAAGACACTGTAGATATCGTCCACGCCACGCAGGCAGCTACACGGATAAATGTGTATTTAAAACGGGCATGTGAGCTCTGACGGTAGCATGCAGGTCCAGTTAGCTCCACCAGGACGGGACAAAGCCCGTGTGGGTCTGCACGGTGTGGGGAGGAGGCAGGAGGTCTGTGTGGGGAGAGGTCGGTGTATGGGGAGGTCTGCACGGTGAACCCTTGTACACTCCCTCTGGTCCCTCGAGTGGCTCATCCGTCCACCCAGCTCGTTATCTAATATACCCACAACTCACATCCCTCTAACCCCAACAGCCCCAGACCTTCTGGAAACACAATGTAGCTCTCTCTCTCCATCTCTCTCTCTCTCCATCTCTCTCTCTCTCCATCTCTCTTCACAGCTAGTCTGGTACTCTCACAGTTGTGTGGAGCTGGCCAGCCTGCTGGGGCGATAAGGGAGGTTATCCGGAGCTAAAGGTGAACACCAGCCCGGTTATCCGGAGGTGAACACCAGTGATGTCCGAGTGTATCACACATCCAGGCGGCGTCGCGTCTCGTGTTATAACACTAATATCACCACAGCTGGGCTGGCCTACTGCAGCTAGCACTAGCCGGCTAGCTAGCCCTAATGAAGCTGTAGGTTAGTAGCCAAGAGCTTCACCAAACACAGCGGAGTTATTAGGTGTTAATTAAGTGTATTATGTGTTAATTAAGTGTGTTATTATGTGTGTTATCGGTCTGAATATGATGTTTCCACGCTAATGTAAGAATAAAATACTAGTTACCTAGCAACTCAGAATAGGGCTGTTAGCTCGCTATGGCTAACTACCTAGCAACATTAGCTGGCTAGAAAAGGATTTATCTTTCTACACAGGCGTAAACTCGAGAGTGATAATTAAATAAAACTTTTTACTTACAATTTACGTTTGAACGTGTTCATTCTTCAGCGGTTCATGGCGAAATGTAAGGGTGTAATCTGGGTGGCCATCCCGACCGGGGTGTGTTTACTGGGCAGGCTGCTTCAAACTAGTCGGCTAGCTCGCTAAAGCTACAGGCAGGAAACGGTCGTGGAAAGTAGAGAGTGCGCATGCGCGACCGAATAACGTGAACAGGGTCGTTCAGCTGTGAAGATCTTCTGATTTGTTTAACAAAGATGAGCAGTTGGTAAATTTGACACAAATGTGGTAGTCCACGGGTTTTCCCACCACGAAATATTTATTGTAAAATGCCTCGTGGGAGGGTATGTAACATCAATAAATATAACCCAAATGAATATAATTTTACATAAAATAGCTGTCCAAATTATGTATGTGTAACAAAGCATGTATGCACTTCATAGCAGAGGCTAAATTTCACGTCATAAAATATACTTTAAACATGAATATTTGAAACACTTAAAGAAAAATGCGTTGTTCAAGCTATAGAAGAGAAAGTTATTTAATGGCTATAGAACATTCATTAACATTAAACACATGAAAGGATGGTCATTGCACTAAATGTACATTGTACATCTAGACATGCTTATAAAAGATGTTAGGACTTTAAACATAGAACATACAAGGTAAACATTAATGACAAATGACTCACATAAAAAAATGTTTTTGCTATGTTCATGCAATTAAAAGAAGTGTGTGTTACCTGAATCCATATTAAATATGACATTTAGCCACTTAATCCCTTAAATAAACCTAAAAAAGTTTAGGGAGCTGTCTTAACCTGCTGAGATCCAGGAAGTTTCCAACAGACCCCTGAGTGTCGGGGAGCGCTGGAGGTGACTGGTTCTCAGACAGAGAGGACCTCTGGAGGGGAAGGACACGTTTTACACAGTTCTCCTTGTCTCCACTTGCTGCACCTTGGGACAAAAGCTGCATTTTGGGGCGCAAGTCTCGGATTAACTGGCTTTGTGAATTTTGAGGAGATGCGCGGAGAAGGGGATTGGTTTCCGGCCTCTTGTTGGTTAGAGGTTTCAGAATAAAACCAGTTCCATTTTCCCTCTTTTGTCCGCCATTTTCTGAAGTGTCGAGGGGCAGTGAACAGCCGATAGCAGAGTCTGTGTGTGCTCTCTGTGCTCGAGTCTCTTCACCACCATCATCATCATCCTCTTCCTCCTCACTGGATGCTCCCCCCTCCATTAGCCCATATCTCCTCATGTACATGCAAGTGGCTAGCGACATGTTGCTTGGGGACACCAAGCTCAGCCCGGCGCTACTTTTATCCAGTGGCGTCCTTCCGAAGAGCGTGGCACCCGGGTTGGAGCGTGCCCCGGGCCACCGTCCTCCCAGCGAGAGCCTGGACAGCTGAGAGTCGCTCAGGTACTTCAGTGCGATGGCGTTGGCCTCCAGGCTCAGATCCGCCCCGCCGCTCAGCCCCCATAAGCTGGTCCCCACCGGCTCGGACAGAGACAGCCTCGGAATCACAGCTTCGGGGTTTATGCAAGCCAGGGTGCTGGACACAAACAGGACGTGTTAAAAAACGTAAACAACTAAATAAAGACCACAAGTCAAAAATAGTCACAAGTAGGGGAATCTCGGTTGGCCAGGTGAGGCAAGGGTCAACACCACGTACGGTCGTTTCCCTCATGAACTAGAACGGCGGGGGGAGTTAAGAGGCTGGAGCCGTTTTATATACCTGGTGCTCTCCACAGTAGAGCGGCTGACCCCGCTAGAGGATGAATGGAGATCCACGGTCACCCCGAGGTTGTGCAGCTGCTTTAGGGTGGCACTGAACACCTGATCCTGCTCAGAGACAGCTGCTCTCTTCTCTGGGCTCCGACCCTTGGGCCTCGGCTTGTGTTGGGGAGACGTGCTGCGTCTCACACTGGGATCTTGTTCCATCCGTGATTCTTCCGTCACAGAATCCTGGAGACGATTTTTCACTTGACCCTGTAAAGAGAATGTAGCTGTGATGTGTACTTTTTGAGAAAGTAATATCTAGACCACTATTAAAGTACACAATGGCATATTCTAATTATAAAAAAATCCCAATGAGGATCTTACCAGTAATTCCTGATAGAATCTCTGGTCATGTACTTCTGTCTCCCCAGAGGAGAGCTCCATGTCCAGAGACTGGGAGTTGTAATAACTGCTCGCACTCTCCCCTAACACAGGGCTCTGAAATGAAGGGACTTCTGTATTTGATGATGTGCTGGAAAAGACAAAAACATAAGCAGTTACTGCAGTTATTATTACAGCTACTTTAAGCACCAGAATTGTAATAAAATATCACAAAAAATATTTTAATCCAATGCTTCACTGAATCTCGTTTGACCCTGAAATCTGAATGCAGTTGTAAAATGCGTTTCAAGATGAATGCATTCAAGGACAGTGACACTCTTTTTGAAAAGATTTCAGCGTAATTTCTTCGTCCTCCTGGTTCTTCATGCCTCATATTTTGTGCTTTATTGTAGTCAACTCTGTCCACTTCGACGCAATGACCACATCTCGTCTTGTTCGCTAAAATGGAGCCATCAGACACAGAATGGCTTGCTGTAAAAGTACGCATGAGATCGTACTTGTTTTGCGGAGACCTGGTGGAGTGGAGAGCAGTTACAGCGCTGGGATCTCCTCCACTGTGGTTCGCCTCCTCCTCAGAGTTCAGTCCTGAGGACGCCGTACTATGATCAGAGGTCTGCCAAAGAGCCTCCGGGGGATTCTGGGGAGGCTGGTCATCATCTGGGGGGCCATGACCCGGGCAACTCCAGAACAAACTGGCACCTGTGTGAACATTTGCACCAGTTAAGCTCTCCAGCACTTTCGTAACCCAGAGTGGACGACGTACAGTTGAGGGAGATGTGACAGTTTTGCAGGCACCTGTTCCAACGGCGACGCTCACACTCGTCTTCTTTTGAGGTTCAGATAACACGGGCGTCTGAATGGCCTGCTCCTGCTGCCCACGATGCACCTCTGTAGATGTTTGTGACGGCTCCGAGACCTTACTCTGAGCGTCAAGCAGTTTCTGAATCTGAGGGTCAGAGTATAAAAAAAGTAAATATCACATTCAATGCAAACATTCCAAAATTGATGTAAATATATTCAAAGCAGAATTGATGATCAAGGAAAATAACAGTACTGATGCCATCTCGTCACTAGGTAACCCAACACACACACACACACACACACACACACACACACACACACACACACACACACACACACACACACACACACACACACACACACACACACACACACACACACACACACAACCACTTGAAAGAAGTCACTGTACATGTCTGCCTCATGTTTAACTTTCAACGTTACTGCCCTGGTGTTTCAAGAGTGGTTTTGACTTTAAGCAGGTGAGAGTGTTAAATGTAGCTTTCCATGTAGATGGTGTTGGATATGAAATATGTGAATAAACACAGACTGGATAGAAACATGTCTAAATGCAACATGTGGACAGTCACATTTAAGAAAAAAGTTGGTCATGGAAACCATCTCTGACCTGTGCAAACTGCTAGTACCAGTTCCTCATGCTAGAAAGATCACTAGACCTCAAAGTTTCAGTTTATTTTCAATTCCCAAAACATCACAGGAATTTAAACCTCAAAATATTCCCTTTTCACAATCACGTAAAGATGTTCTTACCACTGTTGTGGTGTTTAGTTTCATACATGGACACTTTTTTTTTAACCAACCTGTGCCTGAAGGAGCTTCAGCTGCCGGTCCTGGTCCTTCAGCATCCTGTAGGCGTCAGCGGGAAGAAGGGCCATGGCGCCCTCTAGTGGCGCAACAGAGCCAGGCTGGCCGGTGCAGCCAGACTGGATGTGGCAACACTGGGCCTGGCAGGGTGATGCGGCCAGCTCCAAAGGTCCACCGCTGGGGCCGGCCGCAGGGCCGTGGGACGCACGCACCGGAGAGAAGTGCGAGGGAACACCGGCGTGGCAGACGGGGGTCCGAGCAGGGGACCCACGGCAGCTTTGAGCCTGGTGTGTTGGGGAGAGGCGGCAGTCCCCACGCGGGCTACCTTCAGCGGGGCAGTGGACGGGGTTGCTGGAGGCCACGTGCACAGGTGCGGGATGAACTGGAGTTCCTTGCCAGGTGTTGCTTTGGTACACAGGCGCGTGGCCATGGTGAGCAGGACAGCAGGTGCAGGACGTGGAGGCAGGGGTGCTGTGGAAGAGCCTGTGCTGTGGAGGCTGGGGCAGTGGGGTTTGATCCGCAACCACAGTGGCTATTCTGGAGCAACTGTGGCTTGACGCTGGAGGTCCAGACGGGGAGGTCTGGTGAGCGTGGGCTGTGCTTGCAAAACCCTGTCCAGGAATCTGAGTGCGCTGGTGGAAAGAGCCATTCAAAGAGCCAGCCTTGGGCGAAGAAGACGACGACGAAGACGGTGAAGACGAGAGGCCGCTGCTTAACTTCTGGCCCATGGAGGGAATGGACTTTCTACTCAGTGAGGGTTTTGGTGTTGGGTGCAGAGCAGCGGGCTTTGATCGGCTGGCTCTTGGTTGGGACAGCACTGGCGTCAGAGGTTTCCTGATGGTGGGAGTTTCCATCGTGCCACTCTGAGATGTTGGGTTTGTACCAGTCCGGGAATGATGGCTACTGCTTCTGCGCTGAGCACTTGATTGGGTAGGATGAGGGAAGGCGGGGTCATGGGAATCTACCTTCCCGACTAGGAAGCTGCCATCCAACACCATGGAGAGTTCAGGCACAGAGGGCTCAACCTGTCTCAGCTGGGTGGGGGGTAAATAAACACCATGTTAGGCACAGAGCCACTGCTAGAGTTCTCGTAGTATTGGCTGACGGTGTGAGAGCTGCCCGACCTGCTGGCTGACGGGGTGGGGGTTGGGAGAAGGCCGTGGAGAAAGGTCTTCATCTTCTACACCCGAGTCATGGTCACTGATGGACAGTCTGTTCTGCCCTGTGGCTGATGGCTCAGCGGCTCCTCCCCCTCCATCACTTCAACAACAACAAGAAAAATTCCACCAAGTAGTTATATGGCTGGTTCCTGCACTTTTGCATTTTCCACACTAACAACAGAATCAGCTATGTACATTAGCAGCTACTGTTCTATCTAATATATACATATTTTTATTCAAATCAAGTCCACTCTACCTTGACAACGCTGAACGAGATAGCACCTCTTTAAAGAGTTCAGCCTCCCGACTCTGGCCATCAGCACCAAGTTCAAACAGCAGGGACTTTCCCTCCAACGGTTCCACATTCTGCAGGCACAAAAACACACCCATACGTACATGACTTCAAAAGCATCAGTCACCATCACACATCACTTCATTTAATAAACAGGCGACTTCTTCTGTTCTCCGCACCACAGCACAGTTCACTAATGTGCAGTTTTCATTCAAGGGTTTTTATACCATAGACTAGACATTGTGAGGAATATTCTCCCATGTATTAATTTACTGTATGCAGGTTCATTGATGTTTTAAAAATTATGTCCATTTGTTTATTTAATTAAGAACCAAGTTAACAGAGAAATTAAGCAAATTAGATAAATCAGTCAGCACCGCTGGATCAAACAGTGTAATAGGAAAGCCTTACACCTTGATGCAAGCTCACAAGGTCATGGCCTCACAACAGACCTTGTAAAGCGCGAGTGACTCTGTGCTGACGAGAAGCTGAAAGCCGTCCTTCGAGTCGCTGTGCAGCTTACACTGGAAGAACTCCGGGTCTCGGTGGGTGAGCGAGTACAGCACCACCAGGAATGTGTTGCCATCCGACAGCACTCTGAAAGACACGCAACAATTCACCATGACCTTGACAAGGCTGCATGTGAACATGGCCTAACTTCAATTTTTTTTGCATGCGTACTGGATAAGATAGATTTTGTTTTTCACTCAACACGTCTGCGGTAAGAAGAAATGATAAAAGCTGACAAGACGACGATAAAGAATAAAACAGCAAAAAATAAATGCATTTTAAAAAAAGAAAGAGAGGCTGGTCTTCAAAAGGCATCTCAGTGTGTGTGTGCTAACGACAGCTGAAGTGCTTGAACAGCAGGCTGGATGAACAGATGGGTGTGGCACTCACCTGTCCTGGAAGGAGGAGCCGTGCAAGTATCTGAGACACCACGCCCACACCACAGGATTATGTATGTGGGTGACCCCACTTAGCCATCTGTCACAAAAGAGCAGAGTAACTCCAACAACCTTCACTAACCACCCACTTAACTTACACGCCTCCCTGGAGACACCCAAGAAGGGTGTGATTAATGGAGATTGAATTACAGTACAACACAATGTGCTTAATGATGGCAAAAACCAGTAAGCAAATGTTTAAAACGGATAACGCCAACTAGTCTGACTGCTGAAACGCTAGCCTAGAATTAAGCTGGAGACACCCTTTATATCACCAGTAAGTGACTGAACAGTTGTTTCTTGCAGTATGTCATGGTTGCGCTCACTTTGACAGGTTTGGGGTTGAAACCATAATGTGGGAGAATAGCAGGAGTATTACAGTATGTGATACTGGTGGAGTCACCATGATACTGGAGTAAGGGTGGTGGGAGGGGGTGCTTTCGTAGGTGGTCATCATGTCTTGGTTAGTGAAAGGATGAATTGATAAACATTGAAGTGTCAAGTGTTGCACGAGGAAGAAGCTACTTACACTCCTACGAGAGGCAGGGTGTACGCTTTGGGGTCCGACTCCAACATGAGGAGCAGTTTTCGGGTTTGGTCCATAGTCAGGAATCTGGATATGCAGACACAAAACTAATATTAAAAAAAAAAAAAAAAAAAAAAAAAACCAAAAAACATTCAACATATTCAACATAAAATAAGTATTTTAGACATTGTAGCTGATGCTATATATTAAGGTTGTTTCATCTTGTATTCAAATGCAAACTATTTAACAAACATTTCTTGCTTTTAAACAGTCAATGTGTCTGGGGGCGTGGCCTCACCCTCGCCTCCCCCCGGTGGAGTGCAGGGGCTGGCCAATGCTGGCCGGGCTACTCAGGTTCCTGGCCAGCGCGGTGGGGATGATGGGCACCGCCCGCACGGGGACGGCCTGGAGGCGGCCGGCCGGCGTCAGTGCCGCCCAGCGCAGCCCGAAGCTCAGCCTGTCCATCACCTCCGAGCAGCTGAGCCGGACGCGCAGGCTGAGCAGCTTGGACAGATCCAGCGTCTCTCTGCTACTGCAGCAGTGCTGCAGCAGCTGGGAAAACGTAAGTAGAGAGTTTAGTACGTTAAACACAAATACACCTACTGACCAAGGAGGGGGCATTAGTGCCAGGTGACAGTATTACACCACAATCTTTACTTTTTTATTTTTTATCTCTGGTGACTTTTTTCCCCCCTTTATCTCTCCATTAAAACATGCATGTACAATCTATTCCTTAGAAAGACAAACTTAAAAGCACTTAGCATTTAATATGCTTACTGAAGGACAGCTAAAGCTGTTCAGTCAGTAATTGCCTGTCCCTCAGGTAAGACCAATTCACACCTTTGGCACCTGTTACTGATGGGCAGTATCACCTGCCAGGGGAAGGGGCCCCATTACTATTATAACCATGTGCCATCGTCCTAGCAACAGGAGGAGAGTGCTTTTCAAACAGCTGTTCAGTCTTTAACATCTGCTACCTGCCTGCAATTTTTCAAATGCACTCATTACTTCCACCAAATGAAGGAAATGATCAGATTTACATGCATCACCTTAAATGAGGTTTCATAGTCTGCTGCAGAATACACTGTGACATCGGTAGCATGCTGGCCTTCAAATAAGCACGGTACTAGAACGTCTCCAGGGAGCAGAGCAGTTGGAACTCTCCCAGACAGACCAGGCTGCTCTCTGCCAGGGTCAAATCGGTCCAGCGTTAAAGTCACCCCTTCCTCATCTACAAGACAGAAGGGCAAACACGGTTCCGTTGTGTGCCAATATGTCAACAGAATTTAAGCTGCTGCGAATGAAATAGATTTAACTCACTCACCACTGTCCACAGCTAATGTCCCAATAAAAAAACATGAAAAATGAGGCTGGTTGCTCTGTCTAGCATGGCGGTGGGCCAGTCGTAATGCTTTCTCCAGAAGCAGCAGTCTGGGGTTCCTGAAACGTGTTGAGATGCTGTAGCTCAGGGGGATCAAATGTAAAACGCGCAAATACAGGAAACATGTCAATTAAACTTACCTATAAAATGAAAGGTGGAGAGTGACCACATCGCCAATAGCAGTATGGTCCCACAGGTGCATTTTAGATTGAGGAAATGTCAGAGTACTAATAACGTTCTCTGGTAACCTTAAAAAACGGGGAAATAATTTAAAGTTTGTTGCATGGTAGATATACGTGTGCCATAACACAATGTGGAAGGGTTGGGGTTAGGGTTTAGGGCTGGGGTTAGGGTTTAGGGGTTATGGTTGTAATACCTTGTGGTTTGCACGGTATCTGGTCTGCACACAGCTCCAAACACATGGGAGGACAAACCCCGTAAATTCACCTGAACGCGATTCATTCTTCACAAGCAACATGCAGGTAATAAAAAAGCACAAGAAAACAATGAGCTGACTTGTTTGATCAACATATAACCCAGTCATCGAAACTGTGGTGAACAGTATTCGCTATATGAGTAATTTAATCGGTCGTTAAGTCGTTAGTAAGGAGGATTTAACCAGCGAGCTAGGTAGTTAGCCCGCTGGGTAGCATAACAAGCTAGCTAACTATCAAATTGGCTACTTACATTGGACTAATACACCTGGACTAACACACCTGGACAGACACACCTGGACTAACACACCTGGACAGACACACCTGGACTAGTGTGTAACTCGTACCTGTTCTCGCAGTGTTCCCCTAACACGCCTCGTCCTCCTGCAGCAGCGCTGAGCCTCAATGGCCGCTCCGAGTTAACGTAGGGTCAACTCTCAAATAATGCTGTTCAACTTCCAACATCGAGCGGCACGGTACGCGGCAACACATTAGTTAATGGTTAATTTCACTCGACAGTAACTTCGTATCCAGGCGAACGTGAAACGTCTTGGAAAAAAAAACAAAAACAAACGCGTTCATCGAGATAAGCGACTCGAAAATCAATTGTGGCGCTGTTTCCAGGTTCCAATGGCGGGGCGGGACGTTTAACCAATAGGATCACATCTGACTCCGAGCTCGACCTATCAGAGCTCGGCCCCTTAGCCCGCCCATCTTCTCAACTATTTTAAATAGTCCGTGCCACGGGCCAAGATTCTGTTTTATTTCCTGAATCTCTTCATGCAAAATATGAACTAGCTATTTCTATGTAACATACGGAAATACACATTTAAGTGGTATTTAAGAGGACTCAAAAAGAACTTTTAGACAACAGGGTCAAAATGCATACAGTTGTTTGACATCTGCGCACCAGCTAGCCAACACATACGTCTAATTTCTTCTTTTTTTACACTCGAGTCTTATTTATCTTTACTTTCTAACTACATACTGCATGCTTAACGATTTGTTTTTATCTCATACATATTGTATGCTATTGTCTGGAAACTAGCTAAGTAAGAATTTCATTGTATGGTGTGACCGCCTTTTTTACACTCCATATGTCAAATGACAAATAATCTGATACAATCATGTTATATAACACTGCAAGAATGCGTGTGAAATAGTTTATAAAATGAAAACATTTATGAACATCTATGATCTATGATTTGTGCTTTAAAAAAATTGTAAGAACTGCTTATGACATGAGTGTGTAGACAGACAAATGTTACTGAAATTACAACTGGGAGTAACTGGGAGTACCAATAAATTAATGTGATGATGATTATTAGTAATGTTTCAATATTAATTCTTACCCAAAGCGCATATGGTTCACCAGTTCATTAATCACCTCAGTTCCATAAAAGCACCGTAATTAGCCTACCTTCCATTATTAATGCCTGAAATCTGTCCTATAACATGAATTGAACCACAGGTTATGCTGCGGTTTGGCCTGTGCTACTATTAACCTGAAATTCATGACAAACGGACGAAGAAATATTTATACATATTCATACATAATATTTATAATATTTATCTTAGGTCATGGAGGTCTATAAATACATATAATTCAGAACAAACCTACATTTTCTCATAATAATAAATAGGCCTACTCAGGTCTAAGAAGCAGTCTGGTGAATAATGTAAATCCGATGTGGAGTTGAAAGCGCGCATGCGCGGTGAGGGTCGTGGACTAGCTGGCAGTTTGGCTCACAGCCGCCGTTCCCGGAGCAACAGGGGAAATGGCGGCGCTCACCACCCTCACTCAGGTAACACCGTTAAAACATCAGCGCATCCGCACTCATCTGACTCATCACTCTGGAAACGTGCCGGTTAATGTGCCCCGCTCACACATATATTAGCAAATGGACAATTTACAGGCTTTGAATGGTGATTATTGAATAGAATTAGCTAGCATTACAGGCTAGCCAGCCAGCTAAACAGTAATGGAGCAGCTAGCGGCTCCCACTCAGTGACGAGCTAACGTAGCTAACCGAGCTAACGTAGCTAACCGAGCTAACGTAGCTAAACGAGCTAACGTAGCTAAACGAGGCTAAACGAGCTAACGTAGCTAAACGAGCTAACGGAGCTAAACGAGCTAACGGAGCTAAACGAGCTAACGGAGCTAAACGAGCTAACGTAGCTAAACGAGCTAACGGAGCTAAACGAGCTAACGGAGCTAAACTAGCCGCCTGCTGTAGGTTACAAAACGACTCGTAAAATCACACTCGTCTAAAGGGTGCGGGCCAGTGTGGCTCTTCAATAGCACCAGCGAACTGTTGTTTGTTGCTTTATTAAGGATAAACTATGTGCATTGTAGGTCTTGGCTAAGCTAACCTTGCTAACTACTTTAATTACCAAGATAGATAGTTAGCGTGCTAGCTACCTGCCCAGCCAAAGTGCGCATAACGGAACCTAAATTCATCTGTTGGTCGTGTAACTACATCACGTATTTAGCTGCGTGTGTGGTGTTGTAGAGCTGCTACCGTTAGCTAGCTACAATAATATTGCGGACACATTTTTAGGCTCTCGCATGTTAGCTGTCCGTTACACTTCCAGCGGAACTCATTCAGGTAATGTGAGCTAGCAGCAGGGTTAGGGTTCTCCTGGGTTAGTACTCCAGCAGGGTTAGAGTTCTCCTGGGTTAGTGCTCCAGCAGGGTTAGTACTCCAGCAGGGTTAGAGTTCTCCTGGGTTAGTGCTCCAGCAGGGTTAGTGCTCCAGCAGGGTTAGTGCTCCAGGAGGGTTAGGGTTCTCCTGGGTTAGTACTCCAGCAGGGTTAGGGCTCCAGCAGGGTTAGGGCTCCAGCAGGGTTAGTGCTCTCCTGGGTTAGTGCTCTCCTGGGTTAGTGCTCTCCTGGGTTAGGGCTCTCCTGGGTTAGTGCTCCGTCCCCCACTTGATGTATCAGTGTTTAGCAAATGTTAAGACCTTCTGTGGGGAGTAAATACAGATACGCAGTCACCCAGATATATTCGTGGACCGTTATTTATCTCTCTGACACTGGGGTTTATCTAGGGTTAGTGTAACCATTCTAAGGGAAGCACTAATCAGATTTAACACTCTGACACCGCCTCTGTGTCTGTCTACATCGCTGACCTAGCTAGCTGTCTTACATTGCATCTGTATTCCAGCCACGAATGTGAGACGGCTTTCTCTAGCGGATTAGCCCGTCTCTGTCAGCAATTATCAGCTCTGATTGTTCACATCATTATAATTCTCTTTATCTTGGCAGTTGTCTTGTCTAATCTAGTCTAAGAAGTCTAATCAGACGTCTTGGTGGCTGGGTTATCTCAAATTACGACAAAACTACAATAAAACAACACAATGTGCAGGCCGTTTATCATTACAACAGCAGCATTTAGCCAGTTGTCAGTTTGTTTTCATTCTGGACCTTTAGCTACATGACTGTCACGTCGTGATGATGAAAGCTGGTTTTTTCTTTCAGTTGTCGAGTGGGAACCCAATGTATGAAAATTTCTACCGACAGGTAAGGTCAATTTCAGACATGAAAAACGAGACCAGGTTGTACATTTTGGTCCTTTCAAGTTCACCTTTTGGTCAATTTTTAGGTTTTAAGAGGTTTTCAAATGCACACAGATCTGGAGCTTGAATGCATCCTGAACGCATTTTAGGGTTGAACTCATTAAGGAATTGATCAATTGAATATGGTGTATTGGTATAGTGTATCAAGGAAAATACAGACCTGTACTTGATTTGAGTTTAATATTGTGGTTTGGTCAGTAAATTATGCAGATATCTTTTGCAATAGTGATACATTCTTAGTCTTACTGATACATACAAGTCTTACTATTACTTTAAAAACACATTTACCCAAATCCTACAATAGAAGTTCCATTGTGCTGTGTCATGTTGCCTTAATTTGAGCCTTCTGTCAGGAGAACCGTAGCAGCATAATGGTGTTTGTTTGCTTTCAAAGGTGGACCCAGGAAATACTGGGAGAGTTGGACCTACAGAGGCTGCGTTGTTCTTAAAGAAATCAGGCCTACCTGATGTCACTCTGGGAAAAGTTAGTTTTTGAGAAGGCGCATGAATCTTAACCTTGATTTCTAAATATTAATAGACTGTAAATCATAAATATAATGAAATAATTGGTTATTTCCTTTTGGGCTGTCCATATACTTTTTACTTCTTAGTTTGTTGGGGTTTTTTCTTTTTTGCATCTTGTTGGTTCTTGTTCCTCCCACAGATCTGGGACCTAGCTGATCCAGATGGAAAAGGATTCTTGGACAAACAGGTAAAGCAGATTTTGTCCTTCCATGAAGTACTGAGGAAATCTCCCATTGGTTGGCTTAGCAGTTTATGGTTTTATTTCTTTGGTCTGTTTATTTCAACAGGGATTTTATGTTGCTCTGAGGCTTGTGGCCTGTGCGCAGAATGGTCAAGATGTCTCTATTGCAAGTTTAAACCTCACTGTGCCCCCTCCCAAATTTGTAAGCGTTTAATATTGCTGGAGAGAATGTATCCAAGAAATAGAAACTTGCTTACAATGAGGATATGATGTTATTTATATCTGAGGTTATATTTCATACAATTAATCTTTCATATCTCTATAGGTGTATGGTGCAGAATTAAAAAATGTGATTATTATCTTGTATCACAGAAGGATCCCAGTAGCCCGTCATTAAGTGGTGTGTTATCAGGGGACAGTCACTGGGCGGTTAGGGTAAGTCCACTGACCTTCACAGATCTTTTCCATGGAGGTTGACTGATGAACAACATGAGAAAGTCATTTGTTTTGATTTTATCCATTTCACACTTTTCACTGCCCTATTCCTTTAAAATGTATTTTGCATTTCTTTATGTACCTTTTGATTATACTATTAACTACAATCTGCTTAAAGACTTTGAAGGTTAGTATGAGTTTTGTGGTAGTATTAACAAAGAGAGCTTTATTTAGTGTCTTAAACAGTTTTCACGATTCATCTGTCTGATTTTTACTTTTGTGGTTTCCAGCCTGAAGAGAAGAGTAAGTTTGATGGTATTTTTGAGAGTCTTGCTCCAGTGAACGGACTGCTGTCGGGTGAAAAGGTCAAACCAGTTCTTATGAACTCCAAGCTGCCAGTAGATGTTTTAGGAAAGGTAAATTGAAATAACCGTGTATTTTCTGTAACTAGTTTATTTATAAGTTATTGTGAATGAAAAGTAAATAACCATGAATTTGTCAGGTTTGGGATCTAAGCGATATCGATAAAGATGGACACTTGGACAAAGATGAGTTTGCTGTGGTGAGAATTCAAATTATTTTTTGAAATAATATTTTGGCAGTTATTTCAGTCTACTCACTTTATAACACCAGTAAACAAGTGTTAAAAACAGTACAAGTTCCTTAGCAGTGTTCTGTTTTACACCATTATTTTTTGAACGACAAAGCCATAACTTGCTGTTTGTAATTTTGTGAGTAACTTTCATTTCCTCTGTGCTCCAGGCTATGCACCTGGTGTACCGGGCCCTGGAGAAGGAGCCAGTTCCCTCTGTTCTGGCTCCATCTCTAATACCTCCGTCCAAAAGGAAGAAGTCAGGAGGCCAACTGCCTGGCATGGTGCCCGTGTTGCCTGGCAGCCCGCCACCACCAAAGGACAGCCTGCGTTCAACACCCTCCCATGGCAGCATGAACTCTCTCAACAGTGCTGGGAGCTTGTCGCCTAAACACACCCTCAAATCCACACAGGTATTGGACGCCCTGGGGCCCATTGTCCAAAGGGCAATGATGAAATAGTCAAATTATTCCTTAATCTGAATCTGTGCTTTACAGGCCCTTGAGCTGATTCTAAGTGACATGTATCTATGACGTGGTGTAGGGTTTTGTTTTGTATGTACACTGATATGACAAAAAAGTAATGGGACAGGAACCAGTATTGTTTAGGACCGCCCAGCAAAGTGCATTGTCTCGATGTGGCATCGATATCACGAGTGGACCTTCTGCGCTGAATATGGATGTGATTTCTGCCGCAGTTGCTTGTCTGTTTACACGCACAGTTCCATCTTGATGCCTCCCATTGCAATCATCAAGCACCTGTGGGCAGCCACTCTAGTCATCTGTGGGTGGTATTGCCTTCTATGACATATTTAAAGTGTGATACTGTGGATTAAGGAATGTTAAATGCCCACTCGACTTCAGAAGTGGAATATCTTATCTGTCTTGTGCTCACTCTCATGTCTCAGTTGAACTCGGTTGATAACTCGTATCGTTTTGCCATGAGTTCACTGGCCAGTGTTCAACTTCCCCACCTGTCCCCCAGGGCCCCACCACTTCAAAATAAGTTTGCATACTGCTGTCCCATGACTTTTGGCACGTCTGTTTTAAATCTCCTTAGAAAAGAATGCTTAAGCTGTTGATATTTCTTTATATAATATTCTTATTTAGATAATATCTGGAGTGGAGACAGTGATACCATTCGTGTCATTCATGTTTTGACATGTCATTAGCACTCTGTCAACTGGGTGGTCCCAGCAGCAGACCGAGGACGCTACGACGACATCTTCCTGAAAACCGACGCAGACCTCGATGGCTTCGTCAGCGGCCACGAAGTGAAGGATATATTCATGCAGTCCGGCCTTCCCCAGAACATGTTGGCGCACATATGGTGAGACACGGCGTGCTTTTCCTTATACACGCGTGATCTTTGTGCAGTGGTTGCTCCTGTTCTTCATTTAAAAAATGCTTTGCATATTCCCACTTTGCATATCTCGCCACATCACAACAACCGGTATCATCTACTATTGGGAGTGTTACACTTGGAGAGTTCACCCCTCTTGCTGTGCACCACATGCCTAATCAGAATCTTGCTGACAATAATAGTTTGATCCACGTGACCCGTGTATGGCAGCACCTATGAGCCGTTTGCAGTAAAGAAATGCTCCACGTGGGTGTGTGTCTAATGTGGCCCGCGTGACTGGCCATCTGTGCAGGGCTTTAGCAGACACACGGCAGATAGGTAAGCTCTCGCGGGAGCAGTTTGGTCTGGCCATGCACCTCATCCAGCAGAAAGTGGGCAAAGGTGTGGACCCCCCGCAGGCCCTGACCCCAGAGATGATCCCCCCGTCTGAGCGGGGCACCCCCGTGAGTACCCACCACTAGCACCGCCGCCACTGCAGTGCATATAATGTACCGGCACATAACTTTGGTTGTCCTTTTCTCACAGAGTCTGTCCGGGTACATGACGCCCGTGGGCTCGGAGATGGCGGCCCTGACAGAAATGCGCAGGGTGAGGACGGACGGTCTTCTTCTTTCATTTCTCCATTTTCTTTTGCCTCATTTCCAACCATTGTGAACCATTTCATTGGCTACATGCGTCTGAATGCATTTGTAACATGCATTCGTAGTAAACCAGACACTTTAAGGGTTAAGACTGGTGCAGGAGTTCAAACACATGCACAGTGCACAGGAGAGCGGTGACCTCATCCAACACTGTTTTTGTCCCCATATTTAACGCTGCTGATGTTTCTTGCGTATATCAGGCACTTATGTACAAGTTTGGGGTATGTAAAACACACGAAAGAACAAACAAAAACATAGCAGATGCTTTTGTTGGCCTGTTGATGGCAGTGTTGTGCTGGAAAACCATTTGTGAGTCCAGTGGGTGCTGTGGGTGAAGTGCGGTTCATTCCCAGTGTGTGGACCATGGAGGTGAACATCAGGCACCTCTTCTCTTCTCTTCCTGTCGTGGTGGCGTCCTGTGTGTTCTTCTGCCCTCCTGTATTGTGTGGTGTTCTGCACCTGATTAGGGCAGTACAACTAAACACAGCTGTGTGTGTGTGTGTGTGTGCGTGTGTGTGTGTGTGTGTGTGTGTGTTTTCTAACCTTTAGGACAGCTCCAGTTCTGTGGGGTCTGGAGAATTCACTGGGATCAAGGAACTGGATGATATCAGTCAGGAGATTGCTCAACTGCAGAGGTGTGTGTGTGTGTGTGTTACCTTCACTGTAAAAGTACCTGTAGTTTCTCTAGATCAGGGGTCTCCAACACGTCGCTCGCGAGCTACCAGTAGCTCGCCACCCCTTTCCGAGTAGCTCGCCAAAGGTCCAATTAATTACATATAAATTTGTCAACCTAATTGGTCCCATCGAGAAATCTACTTAAATTTATGTCCAATCAAAATTCACAGTTGTCCCTCCCCTTCTAACACTAAATGATTATTCGCCAATTATACAACAGTTAGTTCACAATCCGACTGGTTGAGAAGTGTTCTAACCCTGCAGATATGTGTGATAACAGCACGGTATTCTCATTCTCTGTATCACTCCGCGGACGCGTTGTCAAGTAACGGCTTGTACATATATTCACGATAACACACTCCCTCTCGTGTTCTATTGCTCAATTAGCTGTCAATCAAAAAGTTAGGCTGCCGTCAATATTGAATAAACCAGGGGTCACCCACGTCATGAGTCGCCCGTGGGCTTGTTTTAAAAATAGCTCACTATAGCGCCATGCACCAAAGCGCTGCATTGTTTATGTTTTTGCTACTATTATAGATTGTCCGCGGTTGCTAGCGGTCTTCCCGCTTAGCAATTGACACTCGCACACACAACTTTCGTTCGCCAATCCCCCCCGGTAGCCCTCCGCAATAACTGATATCCAAGAAGTAGCTCCCAGTTCCAAAAAGGTTGGAGACCCCTGCTCTAGATGTTGTTACATTAATTGTGTGTTGGTTTTTGTACATGTCTGTGCCGTTTTGTGTGGACACTGTCTTCATGACGTAGTAAACAAACCAATCCCAGCAGTTCCTCCTGCCATCTCCAGTGTTTTCAGCCTCATCCTCCTCATGCCTACAGTGAAGGTGTCCTTGTCCACACCAGTTGCTTTGTAGATAAGTTCGGACCTAAAAGAAACACACACTTCAAAGGCAGAAGGACAGGTAAAGCAGCACACCTGTCCCTGGTGCTGAGTTCCACACACACACCTTGTCACCCCATCCAGTGACCCACCCGCCCACAGCACCCCCCCCCCCCCCCCCCCACACACTCACTCTCACACACACACACACCCCAAGCCCACCTCCTTAACCCCTGCGTTTTATGAAATCTTCCTCTTTTCGCCACTTGCTCTTTTTGCTTCCACCGCACACCTGCTTCCACTGGGACGCTCAGGTAAACCTCTCACACTCGGTTGTGGTGGCTGGCACGCTGGCTGGCACGCTGGTTGGCGTGGAAGCGGCCCTGCGTGACAGACTGGTCCATACTTTGGCACACCGATGCCAAGATTCTCTTCTGATTTCCATCTTTCTGTGCTTTATGTTGGTTTGTGGCTGTCAGGGAGAAATACACACTGGAGCAAGACATTAGGGAGGCTGAGGAGGCCATCAGACACAAGACTACTGAGGTCCAGGTAACACTCTTTACAACTACGGACTTTATCATCACTAACATAATCCTCACACTGAATTCTATTAGCCATGAGGATTTTCCACTAAAGCTATCAGGTGTGAGACTGAACTGCAACCCATTGCATTTGACATGGAATAATGGCAATATAGTTCTGTGACATGTACATCCATATCGGATAACTGGATGGAAACGGGGATCCTTTTCATATCCTCCTGTTTCATCCATTAAGTATAGATACCCGTAATACAGCTGATGTACCCGACATGTAGAAACGGTGCCAGTGTTAATTTACTTTACCTATGTTTGTCTCATCATACTATTATTGTGCTAAGCCCTTGTTAGCATTAGCCAGTCAAGAAGACATAAAGAAATGTGTTTTTTGCTGATTTAAATCTTCACGGAGGACATCATCTCTAGTAGTTTGATAGAAACAATTTACTGTGGTGGTTCCTCCTGGATTTGGTGTCCAGGAGATGCAGAATGATCTGGACCGAGAGACGTGCAGTCTGCAGGAGCTGGAGGCCCAGAAGCAAGACGCTCAAGACCGCCTGGATGAGATGGACCAGCAGAAGGCTAAGCTGGAGGACATGCTCAACGAAGTGCAGCAGAAATGTCAGGAGGAGTCCCAGATGGTGAGCTCAACCCCTCGGCTGCTTTTGCAGACCTGAAATGTTAAGACCCCTCCTGACTCTGTGTCAGAAATGGAAAGACCTTCACCAACATGTCACTTCACCCTGTGTACTCTGGACATATGTCCAAGTTGATCAAAATGAACAAATGTGTCATTTATGAAGAGACCAGATGGTCACAAAAAGAAAAGAAATATTTATATATGAGTATAATTTTAACAAATTTTGTATTTTTTTATTTTGTTGATTTTGTTTATGATTTATCTCTTCTGGGACCTGGGGCAAAGGTTCATTTTGTATGTGCTAATATCCTGGGTTTCACTTTGACATTATTTTTGTTGTTGTCAGCAGTAGGCTTTGTCACGATACTAAGCATTACAACTTCGATACGATACTTAAAAAAATATTGAAATTCGATACCATTTTCGATACCAAAATCAAATACTGTGCTAATTTCCGTTTTAAAGCCTTTTTATTATTTTTTATAAACAAACAAATGAATGCTTGCTTTGTGTTTGAAAATGCTTGAAATTGTAACTTCATTTCACAACAAATAGCTGTCTGACTGAACAGTCACACTGTCAGATTTTGAACCAGTTTTGAACGTCCACCAGACATGCAAAAATGGGTCTGGACTGACCGATGTGATACAGACATGATTTTAACGTCTTTCTGACGTCGCATGTTTGTTGGGATAAGTTAAATATTTATACATATACTCGAAATTATTCGCTTTTCTATCACATTATTTAATGGTTGTTCATTTTCAAAACGCCCAATCTTAATGTCTTCACATTCTCTCATGTTTCGTCCTGGAATTACAAGAGGCTCATATTTGACTGAAACACAAAGCAGCATTAAAATTCGTCAGGTAAATGTTCATTCCCCTGTTGTTGAGGGGTGTTTCTTTTATACTACCACATATAGTTTCAGACAACACTGCAAAGTGGAAAGTATAAACGCTTCCACCGCTTGCAGAGGTTCGCGGAGTCGAGCGCTGTGGTCACTCAACCAGGCTTTAGCGCCCTTCGTTGAAATGTTCCAAAAGCACCGCTTGCAAACGGGCTTGTTCATGTCCTTCAGATTTCCATCTGTATCTGCTTCGAATCCAACAGCACTGCGTTTGCTTTAGCTGACATTTTAGCATTACAAACTGTCCTGTGCATTACGGCAGCTTGGGTGGGTCAAACGAAAGCGCATTTTATGTAAAAACAATCGATACTTAAGAGAAATGAGTATTGTACCGTATCGATAGTAATGTTCAGTATCGATACGTATTGATATATCTTTTTTTTTTTTTTTTTTTTTTTTTTTTGGTGACAACACTAGTCAGCAGTTCCAAGTGAATTTAAATAAATTGCAACACATTCAAGAATAAAGAAGAGACTACTGAAACATAATTGACAAATTCGCTTACATTTCCAGAAATGTTAGTGTTGCTTTTGGCACTGGTAAAGGCCAGCCTTTAGTTATCAGACCTGTTTGCCTTTAGTTATCAGACCTTTTTGTCTTTAGTTATCAGACCTGTTTGTGTCCGTCTTCAGATCTCGTCATTGCAGACCCAGATTCATTCTCAGGAGTCCGACCTACTGAACCAGGAGGAGGAACTGAGCCGGGCCAAATCGGACCTGAAGCGCCTGCAGCAGGAGGAGAGCCAGCTGGAACAGAGTCTTCAGGCTGGCAGGATCCAGCTGGAGACCATCATCAAGTCCCTCAAAGCCACGCAAGACGAGATCAACCAGGTAACACACATCCGCACATTCAGCATTAAACATTTAAAAACCAGGCCAGGGTCCAGATGGTGAGTGGTTTGAATCCCAGGGCCAGCTTTGTACACGCACACACAAAACTTGTACATCATTCATTTCATTCCACATGTGTTTGATCAAATGTGTGTACTGTGTGGACTCAAATGGAGTCCACTAGAGGGCGAGAGAGTCATACACCGCTCGTGTAGGTCTCCAGCACAGCACAGGTGCTAAAGCACCGACGTCCTGTCCTGTCCTGCCCTGTCCTGTCCTGTAGGCTCGCAGCAAACTGTCACAGATCCAGGACAACCAGCACGAGATGAGCAAGAGCATCGAGCAGTACAGCAGCGTGCTGAACGGCACACACGGCGGCAGCATGACCAACCTGGCCGACATGAGCGAGGGCTTCCCCGAGAAGGAGAACGGGGGCTTCGGGGCGATGGTGAGGACCTGCTGCTCCTTCGCCCGCCACACACACACACACCCTAAATGTGAAGGAATCCATCCAATCCACAAATTTTTCATATGCAAAACAAATGGTGCTTGTGGTTTATATATGGGTACCACCCATGTGTGATTTAGTCATCATTTACTACTGAATGTTATAGAAATAAATAAATACACCAGTGAGTAAGTTTTGGGTTACAAATTTACTTCACGGTGCTGTTCCTGCCTAAACCCCAAGATAAACTTTCTTTGTTCAAGAGAAAAGTTGGTCTCGGATCAGTTATAAACAGTTGCTTGAAAAATGCCTCTTCTCTGCCCCCAGGAGGACGCTTTCAAAGTGAAGACCAGCGTGTTCAACAGCACCTCTCAAGAAATGCACACTGACCCCTTTCAGTCAGAAGACCCTTTCAAGACCGACCCATTCAAAGGTTGAGTTCACGTTGTCACTCTCTTCCCTCCTGTCCGTAACTCGTCATCGTCCTGGAATGTTTGTTAAAAACAAAACCCCCCCCACCCCCCCAGCTCGGTGCATGTCGTCACAGCCACAATGGTTGTGTTTCCTTTCTAGGTTGGGAGGTGTCACATGAGGTAGTCTGGTGTGTGATGGCTACTGAGGCCCTTTCTAACACTCTTTTTCATGTTCTTTTCCGTCCCCTGTAGGTGACCCTTTCCAGAATGACCCTTTTTCCAAGCAGCCACCCACAGCTACAGGTAGCCACTCAGCTACAGCGTATGAAATATGCAGTTTTTAAATGCAACGGTTAGATGCGCTCATCCAGGCCATCAGATAAACCAGGCCTGTGTTTAATGTGTTGCTGCCTTGAGATTTGCATGGGTCGTGGCATTGTGTTCAGTTACGCTGGGACACTTCTCTCTTTCTAATATGTGACTTTCAGTTCTCTAACTCTCGTGCTAAATTGGGGTAATTTTGATGGCGTAGTATCGTAGTGATGTTGTAATATATGCATGAGTGAAGATGGTTAGGGTTTGGGTGTTGACATACTCCTGTTACATTAACGCTGAGACCAAAGTCAGTATTTTCTGATGTCTGTGTTGTTGTTCAGTGTTTCAACAACAGGGCAGTATGGGGTTGTGTGCTTTGTACAAGGGGGTTATCACCCACATGACAAGTATCTTCAGTTCGTATTTAACCCCTGATGTTTCAGGAAAAAAAAATCCCAGTACGTTTGCTTTCAGAGTGGAAGTCCTGAGAAAGGCCAGAGCAGAGGGCGAAGGCAGCGGTGTATTTGTCTGTTATACGGAGTTAAAATGAAGTTCCGTCAGAGATTCCTTTTGATCACCCAGGTCTCCCCACCACGACCTTGTTTCAAGGATATTGGAGGGTCACTGGGGAGATCATTGGGATATCTCCAGACACATGGTCCATGTTTACCTCCACACTCCATACTGTCACGGCTAGGTATACAGAGATGAAGGCATGTCATTTAGGTATTCATATTTTGTGAGATGTGGAAAGGGACCATAAATGGGCTCTCGCGATAAAGAGAAGGGGGTTGAGGGTGTAGCTGTATGTTCTCACAGTTCTCTACCACTCTCACCTCCTGCAGATCCATTTGGAGGAGATCCTTTCAAAGAGGCAGACCCCTTCAAGACCACATCGGAAGACTTCTTCAAGAGGCCAGCCAAGGCTGATCCCTTCATCAGCTCCGACCCTTTCAGTAAAAGCGCTACTCTCCCATCAAAGGTAAAGAAACGCTCGGAGGTCAATGTGACTTTGCTCTTTGCCTCTGACTAAATGCAGCGCGGCGCACGTTGAAATAACCATCGCTGTGTTACATCTGCAGCCTCATCCCTTCTCAAGCAACGACCCTTTCACTTCCACCAGCCCCAAACCTAAAGGTCCAGGTACGGTTCCCTCTGCTGACTCATCTCAACCTTTGTACCCACCCTCGGTGTACCACACATTCACATCAGTTTCTTTCTGATATGAAGTTTATGCTGGTCTAGCATAACTGTACTCGGGTCTCACACTCTCGCCAAAATAAGAGCACATCAGATAAGAGTCCAGCGTGCTCCATGAAGCCCTGAGAGGATCTTGTGGTGGGAAACTGCGATGTAGGAGGGGGGCCACTTTCACACTTTATGCTCTAGAGTGATTTCTGGTCTCACTGGAGGCCTGCGAGAAGGTGACGAGTAAGTGTTTCAGCAGAAGTGTGAAGAAGCTGTTAGGAGAGTTCCCATGGTCCTCACCCTGACCTTCCACACACACGTCCTCCGCAGCCCGTCTGCATGGATGGGACACTACTGCTCGTTCAGTAAACAGGTTCTCTTCAAGCTTTTTTTTCTCTCTCAACCCTCGGGTGTGGTGCCAGGAAGTGCTTGGCTTTTCTTTTATGTATTTCCTCTCTTGTACTTGTGGTGGTGGTGGGGGGGGGGGGGGGGGGGGGGCAACCTCTATACAATCGACAACAAATGTGATTCGAATGTCTGAAGTAGGTGCAGAAAGTTCGCTCACTAGTGGCGCACTGAATTCTAGCACATGAGCACTAAATCATAGTCTTGTTCTGTTTTCAAATACATCAAATCACAATGCTGATTGAAGACTAAATTATACTGAAAAATTCATGTGGTGAACCTGTCTTTGATGAAATGCATGCTTGGTGCTGTCTTTTAACACCTGGGGTTTTGTGTTACCATACTGCTTGTGAGGGCTGGTTTCCTGGACATGCATTAACACCCAGAATTTGACAAAACTGCACCGCAAGTAATTCTCTTCAGTCTAGCCAAATTCTGAGTCTGTGAAAACCGGCCCCCTGGCGTTCCTGATTGTAAACCACAAATTTTCTGTTGAGCATAATGAATGAATGAATAGATTTTGTTCTGGTCATTAAATGCGTGTGGTTCTTTTGGTTCTTTGCGGCGTCTTAACACACACACCCCCCCCCAGACCCCTTCGGGACCCTGGACCCGTTCGGGAGCAGCTCATTCGCTGGCGGCAGCAGTGGCTTTGCGGACTTCAGTCAGATGTCAAAGGTGCGAGGCCCACAATGACACGCTGGTGTCTGCACCAAATGCAACCCCTCACACTTTATATACACCATGCATCTACTTTGTTCATTTCATGTGGGGGTGATGGTTTTCATTAAATCTGTATGAATTTAGAATTTAAAAGAAATTCGTAAAGTCACCTGTGGAAATGACCCTAGTAAAACTAATTTGGGCAGGAGGTTGGGCGGTTCTGCACATCTTTCTGTCCTCCTGAACTTGTGCAGGATCCTAATAGCACTTGAGGTGAATCCTCAGCGATGTGGCTGTTGTAGATGTGTTCCTCTGGAGCACGCGGTGCCCTTCCTCTGATCTTCCTACTGTGTGTCTCCAGCAGCCAAGCTTTCCAGACGACCCCTTCAGTGGGAAGCAGGACACTCCCGCTCTCCCCCCCAAGAAGAGCGTGCCGCCCAGGCCCAAGCCACCCAGCGGTGAGTTCAAGACGAGGTCGAGTGGTGCTGCTTGTAGAACAGGCTGTATATCTTGAACTTGTGTGTGTGGTGTTTTTTTCCCCACAGTGAAACAGTAGTGGTTTCTTTTACACCCATTTGTTGCTTCTGCCCACGGTTTCACACACTCAGAATAAGCTCATGCATCAGAAGTCACGATTGTTCACGGTGATATATCAGACCCTTTCTAGAGGAAAACAGGAAATCAACATTAGAGTTGCTGTGTTTTTTATTATCGTGTTTGCTTAGCTGCTTCTTTATAACATTTAGCTGGCGGGTCTGATTTATTGTTTTTTATTTAGGAGTTAGTAATTTATATTGGGCAGATACTGTGACTCTCCATAGTGATTAACTGTTGTCTCAGTACAAAGGTACAAATAATGCACTATTTATTGTACAATCAGTGTAGCTCCGTCTGATAGTTAGGCTTTCAGTTATTAGTAAAAGCTTGAGAGACCTGTTGTGGTGCTCTAATAAGGGATTAGAATGAGAGGGTTAGCTGGTATATTGAGGAGGGCATGACAGCATCTTCAGGTCTTCCATCATCTGTGGTTAGCCTGCACTGCCAGCATTGAGTGTTCATCTCCACACCCTTCCCCACTTCCTGTGTGTGTGTGTGTGTGTGTGTGTGTGTGTGTGTGTGTGTGTGTGTGTGTGTGTGTGTGTGTGTGTGTGTGTGTGTGTGTGTGTGTGTGTGTGTGTGTATTTTGTGTAGTGTGTGTGTGTGTGTGTGTGCGCGCGCGCCTCTGCATGCATGTTCTACGCTCAGAGTTGGTGGTAGTCACCATGCTCACCACTCAACGTTCTTTATACATGGTGTACCCCACTATGCCCTTCCTCCTCTGAACATGGAGCTGTGAAGACCAGAGCCATGTCTCGTTCTGGCCTCGCGAAGCCAGACTATAAACCAGGCCCAGGCCCGATTGTGTCCTTCTACATGGACCAATTTTTGCATCTGGTGCCGTGACCCTGGCACTGCAGGTACCACGTTGTATGGAAGGGGCTGCACAGCGGGGCTGTAGAGGAGAGTGTCCCCGTGTTCAACGCTCTGCAACCCTTCTGCCCCTCAACGGAGAGTGTTGCTAAACGCTTGTTTTTGCTGGCTTGGAGCTGGCAGGGTGGAGCTCCATATTGTGGTTTGCTATTCCGTTTACTGAAAGAGAGAAACTGATTGCTGGTCTAGTATAAATAACAGCCCAGTTGACATTGTGGTTAACACCTTTAGAGGAACCAATAACCAGTTTAAAGTTCTCACGAGTAGAACTGTGCCAGTCGTTGCCTGCCAAGAAGGTGTTACACGTAAGCATTTTTTTCTGGGTTTTTTTTTTTGTGTTGAGTAATTAGGTGGAATTAACAGATCTCGCTGCATCCGCACCTGACTGTAGCTTTTAAATGTGACCAGATACACCATGGCTGCGTGGGATGACAACACTGGTTTTGTTGTTTTTACAACGTTCCAGATATTCTCTGTGGCAGTTTGGGTGGCAATGGTGCACCACACGCGTATAACTGAAACAACTGTGGGTTTTTTGGCTAATCTGGATGGCTTAGCCAAAAAACCCTGTGGTCGTTGGCACATTCTTAGAGTTCATGGTGATGATTCGGTTTTTTTTTTTTCTTTTTCTGGGGGCAAGTGCACAAGGTCACGTATATAGTAATGGAAAAATCTAGCATGAGTAAAGGCCAGCGTGCTCTCAGAACAGGGTGTGGTCCAGATCTTATTTACTCGCACGTAGTGAGAAAGGAAATGTGAGCAAAGTGCAACCACTTCATCATTACCTGTATAAATCATCATTATTTCAACAATGCTTACAAAATTCTCACAAATCGAAATGGCAGCCACAGGTAAATGAAACAGGTTTTATTTCTGAACTCTTTCAGGTAAAAGCACCCCGACTAACTTGCCCGGATCGGGGGATTCATCCAAGGCGAGCGATCCCTTCCAGCCCTTCGCCTCTGACGCTAACGACCCGTTTGAGAGTAAAAAGGGGCTCGGGGAC
Organism: Brachyhypopomus gauderio; assembly: GCF_052324685.1. NCBI lineage: Eukaryota > Metazoa > Chordata > Actinopteri > Gymnotiformes > Hypopomidae > Brachyhypopomus > Brachyhypopomus gauderio. Next base: position 424,097 of record NW_027506905.1, read on the forward strand.
CCGTTTAGTGGCAAAGACCCTTTTGCTCCGGCCGCTTCAAGTAAAGCTTCTAAAGACTCTTCATTGGGTTTTGCAGATTTCAGCTCTGTAAGTTGAGCTTAGTGATACTACTTCTCTTGTCCGGTCCACCTTTTTTTTCCCCTGTTTTTTCTTTTTTCCTTCCTTTTTTGTTCCCTAGAAATGCTCTCTGCTTCTTAGCACTCATGAGGGAAATGTTCTAGAGGAGATGACACCATTGGCTTCTGTACCTCTTGGTGTATGCTGTCGCCTCATGCTACCTTCTCTCCATCTATACTGCCTTCTCTCCATCTATACTGCCATCTCTCCATCTATACTGCCATCTCTCCATCTATACTGCCTTCTCTCCATCTATACTGCCTTCTCTCCATCTATACTGCCTTCTCTCCATCTATACTGCCTTCTCTCCATCTATACTGCCTTCTCTCCATCTATACTGCCTTCTCTCCATCTATACTGCCTTCTCTCCATCTATACTGCCTTCTCTCCATCTATACTGCCTTCTCTCCATCTATACTGCCTTCTCTCCATCTATACTGCCTTCTCTCCATTTATACTGCCTTCTCTCCATCTATACTGCCTTCTCTCCATCTATACTGCCTTCTCTCCATCTATACTGCCATCTCTGCTTGTGATTAACCAACTCCATGGAGCGAGCTGAAGTAGTTGGAGGGAGAATCGTTCTGTTTGTTCTTCTAGCAGGAGTGCACAGGCGCTTATAACCCTTCATATCGGTTATTTTATCTTGTAGGTCTAGTTTAATCAAACCATCGTTGCTCTTTCTCTTTCCCACACTGTTTTGCTGAACTGTGAAATCTATTCTGGCTTCTGTAGCTAGTCAATGTTACAGTTCCAGTACTGTACTTTTAAATTGATGAATGTCTTGAGTTTGAACAGGCAGAGGGAGTGGAAGAGATCGTATACTATGGTGTTTCTAGATGTTTGTGGATCTGAAACAGTAGTACACGTAGCTATACAGCAGACAAATTAATGGGCCGCTTAGGATGAATACCAAGGCTCCATGATGGTCTCTTACATTTAACCTAAATCTCAGTTTTTGCACTAATGGTATGTGGCTCTTTGCATGTTGTAGAGGTTGGGTCTATTTGAGGAAGTTATTACAACCACAGATTTTCTCATAAAACTACTAGCTGACAGCAGAAGTTGGATAAAGACAGGTTACTAAAATAGTAACAGGGCGTGTCAGTTTTGAAACTATTAAGTACCATGTAAATTGATTGACAATACATGGAATAAATTATTTAATTGATCATTTACCATTCATTTAGGGCTGCCATGATTAGTCGACTAGTCACGACTATGTCGACTACTAAAATAGTCGACGACTAATTTATTAGTCGATGCGTCGTTTTTTTTTCCTCTCCAAACTGCTGCGACAGTTTCCACTGCTGCGTCTGCGTTTCTGTCCTTGACGCACATGCGCAGTAGTGGAAACCGGGGTAGACCGTTGACGACATCTGGTATCGTGGCTACCCGGCTACGGAACTCAAAAGTGCGGGATCATTTTCCGTAACCGGGTTCCGAAACGCGTGCAATATCTGCAAGGCAGAACTTGCCTTCCACGGCAGCACAACCGCGATGTACGAGCATGTACCTGAAGCATGTTGTGGCTAATTGTGAAAACAATGATGAATAGGGACCGTCATCTCTGTAATCTAAATTGCTAGTTAGCTGCTAAAGTTACCATAAACAGAGTACTGTTACCATAAACAGAGTTAACTTAGTACTTACTTATCGCAGGGTTGCCAACTTTTCAAGATCACTTGGAGTGAGATTTGATCTTTGGGGGGGGGGGGGACACAAATTAAGTATTATATCGCGATTGCCGGTGGTTGTCGCCAGAGCGAACTAGTAACTCATTGAATCATAGATGTGGATCAGAGGTAAATAAACTAGATTTTTTTTCGGCGTGAGAAATCGGGTGTGTGAGCGTGTGAAGACGGTCAAATGCGTGTGTCTCACTCTCAATGCGTGAGAGTTGGCAACCCTGCTTATCGCTGTAACTGTAAAAGTTAACATTAGTGATGACGATTTGTTTCATTAGCCTTAGCACGCATTCGTGTATTTTCTGTAACGTCAGTGAGACCAAAACTTTATTTTTGTGAATAACTCCTTAGTTTCAGGTCCCTACCTAATTTGATTTAAATGTAGCGAAGTTTGATGCCAGAGACTAATGAAAAACCTAAAAAAAAATTCTTTATTAATGTAGGCCTATTTATTTTTGTGTTTATTAAGGCAGTGCCTTATCCTTATTTTAATAATTGTTTGTTGCAACAAGCTGCACATTTCATTAAAGGTTTAATGAACTATTATCTTAATTGTTTTTATTTTTAGTTATAGCTGAAATCTAATGATGGTTATGTAATAGCAGTTGCATTCTAGTGTATGTTTTATATTCAATTAACGTACAATCCGACTAGTCGACTAATTGTAAAAATTAATCGGTGATTAGTCGACTATTAAAATAATCGTTTGTGGCAGCCCTACATTCATTTAATGGAAATAACATTCCACTCCACGTCTGCTTTGTGTAGGTAGTTGACCTGCACTGACTCCCAAACCTGTTTAGTTTTTGCTGTGGTTTTATTTATTTTTTTTGTTTGGTTTTAGCACTGAAATTGTTTGTTTGCCTTCTGACTGAATGCATCAGAAGCAAATAATTCAACATGTGATCACATTGGAACTCCTCTACACTGCTCTGAGCCGTTCAGACACGGTTCAGCTCCACAACAATGACATCTTTAAAATTATTACTAATGATGATGGTAATAAAATATTTACAAGTACTTAGATGATGATGGCAATTTATCCAATAGGCCCGTGTGGTTGTTTGCTTTCAGATGTCATATCAGGCCAAATTAGTAGTAAAAGTGCTGTCCGGACGTGTGCAGTTGGTCACGTGAGAGTCTGTAGTACTTAATTTCATCATAGTATTCAGGGAATATTCACATGGCTCAACAGATGTCTTGTATTGTCAGGCTCTGATAGACATGCCAGCAGGTTGCTTGTGCAGTGGATCATAGCTGAGGTTGGTGTGAAGGGTTTGAATATTAATGGACCAACCGTTCGATCTCTCAGTGCAGTTTGCATGCTAAGCATGAGGACAACATTGGTTTGAAAGGGTTTTGTGAGCTAACCATAACCCTGTAATTTGACACTAATCCTTTGGCTAAACTAAGCAGAATTTCTCATTGGTCCCTAAAAACAAATCACAAGTATTGGTGTGATGCTTCCAGTTGCTAGCAGTTCTGTAGGCAGAAGACAGGGTTAAGAGTGCCTCCATGGACTCTGAGAAAGTATTATTTAGCCATAACATCCTACATTATAAATATATCTGACATGCATCTGTCAGATTAATACATTTGAGGCCTAAACATGTCATCACTGAATGAATATAGAATAGGATGCTGGTTAATCTCCATATGTTTATCTTTAAAAACAAAACAAAAAGCTTGTTGTGTAGAGCCTCATTTATAAGGCATTTTGGCATCATGGTTTCCATTATTTGGTGGTGAAGACCATTAGGGAGTTAAGGGTCTCTGCTTTTTGGAAATGGTTCCATGGTGACGGTAAGGAGTAGTATCACTACTCAGCTCTCAGGCTGGAGATTTCTCAGCATGGGGATTGGTGTGCACCTTACTTTCTTTATATTGGGAAAAGCCATTAAGACGCATTGATTTTGTTTGTGTGTGTGTATATATGTGTGTGTGAGTGTGTATGTATGTATGTGTATCAGCATCCTCACCATCTTTCTTTCTTTCTTTCTTTCGCTGTTTGTGACTGTGGGGAACCCGACACATCTCTGTTTCAGTAGCATCAGTATTACTGCTGCTGTTACAGTATCACAGTGTTTGAGATCACAATGTCACGCTTCTTGATCTTGTTGTTTTATCATCTTATTGGTGCCAATAATCAGCAAGAATTGGAAAATATAAATATGCAGATACTGACCAGAGTCAGTGTGTGTGAAGTTCTGGGTCTTGTGGACTCTTCTCAGACGTCCTGCAGTGACCAGCCCCCCCCCCCCACTCATTTTTCTGCGGTCAGTCGGATGTGCATGGTCATCTTAGATGTGTTCTTTTTGCAAGTAGATCAACAAACATGCATCTTGCCTTTTCTGTTGGTCTCTCGCAGGTTAAACCCAGCGCATGTTGCTTCAAGAGTTTATTTTTTATTTTACCAGCAATGCTGGTAAAATGATGTAATATGGTTTTGATCTTGGTTAGTGATCTATTGAAATCCATTAGGTACTTGTGTGCACTAAAGTGAATGATGGGTTCCAGTTTTCTGTTCTCATTTTGTGGGGTTTTTTTCTCGTCTTTTTTTTATGCAGTCCAGTTTTCTTTTACATGCTTTAGACGGTTTAAGGTAAAATTAGCTACAAGTGAAATGAACTTTTTGTTTTGATTATTGCCAGAAATGCAGAGTAAGCACACCTCCTATCCTTGTGGCCCGGCAGGGAATTTGTAAGCAGGAAAAAGATTGTAAAATCACGGCTGCTTGTCCAGTTTCAAAACGCTGAGCAGTTCAACAGAGCTAGAGCTGTAACTATTCTCTAGAGCTGTAACTATTCTCTCTCAGGCACAGGTAAACATGGTAAACAAGGACTTGGAGTCTTGCAATAGGGAAGTGAAATATGCAGGAAGATCAGAGATGCCAAAATGAACAACTAACCTGTAGAGACCAAGGTGTTGTTTTTCCTTTATTTTATGTGTGTTCGACTAAGGGCAGCGTTTCCACTGCTTATCCCACAGTCACTCTACCATGTGACTGCTAATTGAACGCTAGCTTCCTTCAGTCAGCCACAGAGTACCTGGGAATGTTTCCAAATTGCATTTTTTAAATTATGGCTCACAAATCATGGATTTGGCATAGAGTTCACCTTCACAGGCATAAATAATGTGTGCATGTGTATGTACGTCTGTGTGTGTGTGTGTGTGTGTGTGTGTGTGTGTGTGTGTGTGTGTGTGTGTGTGTGTGTGAGAGAGAGAGAGAGAGAGCATGTGCTTTTTTAAGACACGCATTCAGATTTGTGAATAGTTGTTTTGTCCTTTCAGTATGTATCGATAGTCGTGCGTAGGCGCGACTGCTTTTGGCTAGTGTAGGTGTGCTAGCGTGTCCTGGTACCAGCGCACAGGTACTGACGGCGTGTCCTGGTACCAGCGCACAGGTACTGACGGCGTGTCCTGGTACCAGCGCACAGGTACTGACGGCGTGTCCTGGTACCAGCGCACAGGTACTGACGGCGTGTCCTGGTACCAGCGCACAGGTACTGACGGCGTGCGGCCGTGTGCTCTGTTTCTCTGTCAGTTTGGGAATGAGGCGCTGCAGCTGGAGTGGGCCAAGCGGGAGAGCGAGAGAGCGGAGCGGGACCGGCTGAAGAGGCTCCGGCTGCAGGAGCAGGAGGATCTGGAGCTGGCCATCGCCCTCAGCAAGGCAGAGATGAACACCTGACCACACCTTTCCTCACGCGCACCCCCTCACACCCTTTCGCACCTCCGCCTCGGCTGACGGAGGGAGCTGCGTGTGTGTGTGTGTGTGTGTGTGTGTGTGTGTGTGTGTGTGTGTGCGCGCGCCTGTGTGTGTGTGTGTGTGTGTGCGCGCGCGCCTGTGTGTGTGTGTGTGTGTGTGTGTGTGTGTGTGTGTGCACGTGCCTGTGTGTGTGTGCATGCATGCCAGGGAGCGGCTGAATTGTGCGGATGCACAAGTGAGCGTGTGAGGGGTGGTTGGGTCTACATGTGGGACAAGTCACGTTCTTGCCATATAAATGTTCTTTTAATGTAAAGTTTGTCAAGATGGGGCAACCCATGTTTAGTGAATGGGCTTCTTCATTCTACATGCACTGCATTAACCTGCACTACTCTGACAGACAGAAATAGAGTATTTAAGATGTATGTATGTGTGTGTGTGTGTGTGTGTGTGTGTGTGTGTGTATGCGTGCGTGTGTGTGCATGTGTCTCTAACTAGTGAATCTGTTAACAGAGCCATAGATAATGGGTGAGTTTGTTCCATATTCTCATTTATTCTCCTACTGGAAGAAAGAAATGCTAAAGAACATAAAACAAAGACTGATGTAGCTTATCTAGCTCTTTCAACTGACCCCTTCAAATATGTTCAGTTGCGTGGTACCTCACTGTCCTGGGAACAGTACATGGCCAATGTGTGCAGGACTTGGAGATGGGAGCTGATGAGCTGGACATGGGTAGAGCTGCCTGATAGAGCTGCCTGGCAGAGAAGTCTGATAGAGCTGCCTGGTGGTGACTGAAGCTCCATGTCCCTTTCCCAGTCCTGTTAGTCTGAAGGCTCTAAGGGCCCTGCAGGTTGGACAGGTCGCGGTGCTCTTACAGGAGAGCGGTGATGGAGGAGGGGTTCTTTGAGTGCGGGGTCACGTATGTTTGTGGTGCTAGGTTGACTGACAACAACATAAACAAGGGAGAGGATGTATTCGCTCAAGTGTTTTTTGTTTGTTTGTTTTACTTACCGTTGCATTGCGTAAGCGCCAAGCATTATTAGGTTGTTTAAATGGAAACTTAACCAGTTAATCCATGGACCTATAAGCACAATCTTGTCAAGATGGTCAAACATATGTTAAACAAAATTTCTGCTAACTTTCAAGTTACTGCTATTACTGCTAGTATTAATCAAGTCCCCCTGGGTTATTTTACGGAAACAGCTTAGTACTGTATTTTACTTGAACTTTATGCTGGCGGTACTACTGGCATGTTTAAACCTGTGGTCTGAGTGATTACCGAGTAATAACCTGCTCATGTATTTCCAGTGAATTTCTTTTTCTTTCTTTAATAATGTTGGTCATCTCTTTCTCTCATAGTGTCATGGACATTTGTTTCTTATGTACTTGATCAAGCTAAAAACATAATCATCACCCTTCAGTCTGCAAATGTGTGTGATCGACACATTAGCAAGATTCAAAGTGAGTTCAAATAGGATGCCACAACTGATATTCAGTGTGTGCAAATGTTAGTGCAAAGTTTATGCTGTCTAGAGTTACCAATTGTTAAAAACTGTGACATAGCTTACATTAATTTCATAGCAGGCTATTTACCTAACCCGCTTCTTTCTGTTATTTGTTTACACCTTTGTTCTTCACAATCTCCATTCATATATATCTTCATTCATATATATCTCCATTCATATATATCTCCATTCATGTATATCTTCATTCATATATATCTCTTCTGCCCATCAAACTTGACTACATGACACTCCTTCAGTGTCACTTTAAACAGTGTTAATTTTTCAAACATGTTTGCAGCTCCAGAAACATGTTGAGCCAGACTAGGTGTGTTTCTGGGTGGCAGCGCTGTCACAGGTGATCCTCCTGTGTAAAGCCCTGTAGATGTCCACAACTGAGCTCCTTACATTGGCGCCGGGAAGTTCTGTTCACACTTGTCTCCATCTGGACTTGTCCAGCTTTGTTTTGCCTGCTGAAGCAGAAAAGCTGTTGAGAACTGAGGAACACACACTCCGTTTCCCTGGATGACCCCTCATGCTGTATTAGTGTTTGATACCTCCATTGTGCAATAGCTTGTATATTTTTATTTGTGTTAAAATGTGAAAATTCATTTTAACTCTTCCTATCATGTTCTAAGGTTGTTTTTAAGTTTTTGTTTTGTTTTGTCATGAAAATGTGAGTATTTGAAATTCCTAATGTTATTTTGTGTTACGGTGAACTCCCCCCAATCCCAACATCACTTTCAGCCCGTCTTAGACTCTCACATCTGTAGATAACAAACAAACCAAATTATTGTCATAATAAAATGCATTTAAAAAAAAAGTACATAAAGGTATATTAAATCTGTTATATTTGTCCTATACAACATGAATAACCCCAAATGTGTAACTTGAAAAATTTTAAAGGTTTGAAACTGGTAGTCTCTAGAAAAGCTTGGATTTCTTTAAAAATGTCAATGCTCAGTCTGGTTCCTTGTTTCATAGAATTAAAATGCACCCTTTCAGATACAACACTGTGTCCAATGTTATTATTTTGTGAATATTAGAGATTACCTGTCTGAGCAGCCATACTTGATTTGTTTTGGTTATAAATGTACCATTTTAGAGTCCATTCTGTTCTGGATGTCCAGAAAGCATCTTGGAAAGTACGCTTTTGCTGAGTGGATTTATGTGACTTTATTTTTGCCTTTTACTGCAATCATGGAAATTAAATGGGAGTTCTACTTCAGAGAGTTATGACTTTCAATAGGTCATGAAAACTATGAGCAGCTGTAGTTTGAATGCTGAGGAAACGTGTGTTGGTGTTCCCTGACTTCAGCGGTTTGAACTAACAGGAAATTCCAAGCTAGGATTTTACTGACTTGACATGCATGGTTGGTGGTGCTGTGGAAATTAAAATGCGTGAAATGGGGCGAGGAGATAGAGATATTCTTACCTTTCAGGCTGATGTTTATGCATTCTTTACCACTTATTTACCTTTCCCCCTATGTGACTTAAACTGGAGCTCTGGCCTCAGAATGAAGAATAAATAATGCAAGATGTTTCCTTTGCTTTTTTTTCATTTGCTTAAAGTGATTTTTTGGGGATGGTTAAAGGTTGATGTCTGCTCTCGGTCTAAATTATGTGATTTCCCACCAAGTAGGAGAGAGAATGGAGAACTTGGCTGTCCCCCTGTCTGGAAAACTGACCCTTCAAACTCAATTCAGCTGCCCTGTAAAATCACTGGTGGTAAATGAACTCCTATGATTAATCTAGTAGTGCTGACTTTACAGTGTGCATTCGATGTGAACTCTCTTTTTCTCATGCACACAGGAAGTTCTTGAGAATAAGTGGATATTTCATGTGAAATAAAGATATGCAGGTGTGTTCGGAGTTATATTATATTTTGGGGGAGCATAGATGTGTGCTTTACACGTGTGTGCATAGTGGTCCACGGAGGGCTCTGGATATCAGGCTATTATATGTGTCATACTGGTAATACGATCCTTTCTGAATGCTCACACCAGTGAAGGACATGAATACAGTCTAGATAGACAAACATAGTCAGCTGGCCTGGGGAAATTGTGTTTTTAAGACCTGCCCTTAGCACAGCTAATGGAGTATTGATATAAACCAGTGTGCCATGCACTGGCCTAATCTCAGATCAGTCTGCTGTTGAGGTGTTCCAGACATGGTGGAGTTTAGTATATTTAATCAGCTGTGCCTGGGAGTGCGGGCTCTCCACAGAGTAATGCTGCCCAGGGGATGTTGTGGTACAGACAGAAATGCTTGTGCTGTCCAACTGGACTGTCAAGAGAGGTATACTGGCTAACGCAAGCCAGATGGACACCCTCCATTATGCTGTCACACGAATGTGGTTCTCTGTCAGCCACGGGGACTATCGCCTTGCGCTCTCTGTTTTGGTATGTGCGGCAAACACACGCAGAAAGGACAACACACAGCGTCATCACCTCCTATTTGAGAGTTTGATTTACTACAAGTTTAATTGCCTCTGGCTCAAATTCATGCTGGTTGATGGATTCAGGTATTCAGCATACAGCTTTAGAGTGTCTATGGAGGACTGTGGAGAACTTTCTCTAGGGCATACCAATAGCACAGTGGGGGAAATACAATACGGGTTTCTCTGGTCAGGAAGATTTGCTGCAGCTCCAGCAGGTGGCAAACGTGTCCTGTGGCATTCCAGCATTCTGGCCAAAGGAAGAACAGAAGAGATGAACCTCTCACCTGGAGAAGCAGTGCAGAAGTTGCATACAAATACCCGCTCAGTGTGCTTAAATGTGCTCAATTCATTTAAACGATTCTCTGAATTCCTGTTTAGTAATTACCACTTCAGTCTCACTCAATGCTTTGAAAGTATCTGAGACAAACAGCGGGGGCAGTAACTCTGGGAATAGAGGGCTGAACCTTTTAGGACTGAATACTTTGCTAAATTTTGATCAACCACTGAAAATTCTACATTCATCTGGAAAAGCCTCTCAGAATTAAGATGCGCATGTTAAACAAGGTAGCAACTTATTTCAGATGGAATTACGGGTAGTTTCATATTAGTGCCAGAAGACGTACACATTGAGGTGTAAATGGTTTCTAGGTGTTGGGGACTCCACAAGCTTTTGATCTCTTAGCACAATATGTTTCTCTTTAGCGGTCAACCTCTTCACATTCAGACTCAGCCCATATTTCTTATACTCACCTTTTAGAGGAAGAGTTATGATATGCTTAGAACAATGCTGACCAAAAAAGAAAAATTGTAGCTGCCACTATTGCTGGAGACTGTTTTGACTGTCTTTCTATGTGAATAAAGTCAGATAGCGTTAAATGAATACTTCACCCATGTTTATGTCTCCTGTGGAGACTTTTGTGATTAAATATTGTCTGGCATGTACTTCAGCAAGAAATCGACCATGTTCTAAGCTCCTTCCACACTTTTTACTAGCAATGGCCTCAAAAGACAGAAAAGTGTTCTATGAAACTTGTGAGCCTTAGATGGTTCCAGGTGATGGTATAATGTGCACACCAGCTCAGAACAAAAGGTGATTGTGAGTAATAGTTTCACAATGAGTTGAAAAGCATTTTATAAAGAGAATATTGCTGTGTCAGGTAGCTACAGTAACACTTGTGGTTATTTGCTGGAATGTGAGCACTGTAGTTCAATATTCGTAAAACACAGAAGGTTGCTGTGGCTGACTTAACAGTTACAGTGCAGAGCAGAAAAGTGATCTGAAAGCAAACTGAAAGTGATATGAAAATGTTTTTTTTTTGCCTCAGTGAATATGCCAGCTACTGACATAGTTGCATTTCCTCTTTTCCTTCAAAATAGCGTTCAGATCTTGATATGATATCTCGTGGTATCTCATAATGGTGAAAGATTTAGTGTTTCTACATAGCTACGCAGAATCCAGTCACATAACAGAGGTTGGAGTTTCAGTGAGTAGGGTGACACAAAGTTAGTTGTTTTAAACAAGGTTCACATGAAACCCAAAAGCACCATTAGACATACAACACACAAAAACATGATTCTGAGAGCTTTATTGTGTAGTATCTTTAGTCCTGTCACTCAGCTATGCTGGCTGGATATCCCCTATTGTGAGACAAGAAACATTTAAGGTTGTTTTCTTTCTTTCTTCTTTTTTTTTTCTTGTGTTTTCAAGACTTAGAAGACAGGCCACTTTTTCTCATGAATATTTTGTCAGGTTTTGAGAGACCCTAAGCCCCCAACAGAACCCTTGCCCAACTCCTGCTATGAGATCTTTTTATGCACCATACTAGAATGGTTTGTGTCTCTTTTTTTAACAAATAGAGTAATTGGTCCACCAGTGTTGATTTTAAATTTGAATTATTGCATTTTTAAGACACTTGAACTGAACAGCTTTGAAGCTCAGAGGTTGTTTCCACACACCCTGCTGCTCTCTGAGGCACCCTTCTGCCTGGACATGACTGCATTCAGTTGCTAGTTATGTAAATGTAAAGTTTGTGTAGCCTCAGATTTGGGGCTGTGTCTCTCTCTGCAGCTGGGAGACTGGAAGATTGTTTTCCCCTAAACCCTGACTGTATTTTTCTGAATACCATGGGCTCAGTCACTAAAATTCTGTAGTTACGGGTTCCTCTAAGGAAGTAAATATAAACATTTATTCTTGAGTGTGCACTACAAAGTATGGACTTTCATCACAAAGCAAATTTCACTGTTAGTCATAGATATCTAAACTCTAACTGTGAGAAAGTGCAGAACCTGTTATACACAAAATACTGACGAACCACAGTGTATAATCTTCATTAAGTTTAATATGTACAGTAGGTACACTATTTACATTGCATAAATTATGTACAAGTCAAACGACTTTGTTCCAAAACCATTCACAAGACATATATTTGTAGCCCTTGTTAAGCTGAACACGGGACAGTCTGTAATAAACTTAAAAAAAACACATATAGACCATTTACAAAACCCTGATTTAAATGTTAATATGCAAGTAAATTGCCCCAAAACATTCATTTTCATGTCACTTGTGTGGCAGTTTTAGAAAATAAAAACATTGTCTAAAAGCTTATTTCCTCTTTTTTTCTCTTTTCTTTCTTTTCTTTTGAAAACAGTTGCATACATAACAAAGATGTAAGAGTGATCTATCCCACTTCTGAGATGTATAGCCTGTATATAATAAAAGGCACTATTGTGACAATTAAAGCACGTTGTATTAGAACCATGTTTTTACTGATTGATTCCAGTTGCGTCAGAGGTCTAGGTCCAGCCTAACAACGTGTACAAGTGGTTTTGCACGTGAAAGCTCATTGGCAAATATTTGTGTGTAAAAAGTAGTACCAGCTACATAGTTGAGAGGAAGATGAGCAAGATGTCCAGTCTGTTCTTGTTTTGTCTTGTAGTCTGTCCTAAAAATACTGGATAGATGTAATAAGGGAAAAGCTCAATGGTCCCAGCATTTTATCGTAATGTTCGTTGATCATTGCGCTTAGAAGAGTCCGTTCCTACATATGGCGCTTCATGTGCAGTGCGAGATGATCGGAGCGAGAAAACGCCCGTTCGCACAGGTGGCACTGGAACGGTCGGTGTCCGGTGTGCTTGCGAAAGTGGCGGGTCAGTTCGTCGGACCGGGCGAACTTCCAACCGCAACCTTCCCAACTGCAATGATAGGGTTTCTCACCTGAAAAGAGCACAGGATAAAGTGAATTAGATGAATTTATTTCCTTATGTGCTATGGTAAGACAACAAACATGAAGGATATAGAAACAAACAGGTGTGGACGTACCTGTGTGCGTCCTCTGGTGCGCCTTCAGGTGTGAGCTCTTTGTGTACGTCTTGCCACATCCCGTGTAGGTACACGTGTGAGTTGCCGTCCGTTTTCTTGGCCACGTGCGGCGTCCCCTCTTGGGTTTTGCGTCCAGCTCCAGAGGAGAGGAGGGTGGGGTGAGCAGCACTCTCTGGCTGGTGTTGGGCATCGCCATGCCGTCGTCACACATGCTGAAGTGGCGCGCGCTCGGGTACGGCAGCTGCACGTGCGGAGGGGGGTGCTGTGCGCGCGCTGGGGGGAATCCCGCGTTGGCGTGATAAGTCGGCGGGAACGACAAAGAGTGACATATCTGACTTTGACAATCTGCGTTAATCATCTCGGTTGGGCTCAGCGGGGGGGTCATGCTCCCGGCTCCTTGCGGGGAGTGCGCCAGAAGCGGCTGCTCGTAAGACCTCATGCACGCGCCGTTGCCTTCTTGTTTGATTTTTGGCACCATTCCCATAACAGGTCCGAATCCGTCCATGCATGGCTCAACTTTGATGCTGTCAGAAATGTCCTCACTGGGGAATGTCGACCTGACCAGGAATCTTCCTTGGATGTTGCTGGCGGGAGCAGGTTGACAGTATGTGTCCACCTCCGAGCGCAAAAGCTCCGCCATGAGACTGGTGCTGTACGGGGGTGGTGAGGCGTTCAGCTCGGTAACTGGGTAGGTTGTCGAATGGACCGACGGGTTGTACATGTTTCTGGACTCTTGCATTCTGTAGTCGCCTCCCATGCCAAGTCCAGACAGTGAGATGTCAGATCCAGCGGTGTTTGCGAGAATAAACTCCAGATCCAGATACTTGTCCAGATCCTCGTCGTCGGGTCTTCCAATGATATCCATGTTCTGTGATATGTCAGCTAAGCAACTAGAATGCACAGATCGGTCCAATTCATCCTTCCACCTCTGCAACAACAAGTAATATTCAGAGTGAGTTATTGGGGCACTTGAAATTTAAATCAGGACACATGTGACACATTCAATTGCAACTGGGTAAGACTTATAAATAACTTTTACGGACGAGCTTTGTTTGTAATGATGAATTCTGTCATCAGTTTAAAGAGATAAACGAAATTCTTACGTTTTCCCAGCATTTATCCTTCTGTGCGGAAAAAGTTGAAATTGATGGTAGAATGGTCCCGCTCAGCGCCATCGCCAGTGGGTCCAAAAACTCGTCTTACTTTTCAAGCCTGGTCTACTTGAAAAGGTAAGATAAGAGACCACCGATGATCCCTCCAGGAATACTCGTCAACTACAACTCGGTCTCTGTTGCTAAACAAGCTTTTAAACTCATGTACAAGTTTGATTGGTAGGAGAAGCTATCTTATAAATATCACGACGGTGAAGCTGGACCAATTGTACGAAGCAAAGGAAATACGCACTACCCGTCCCTAATTATAGGTCCAGTATATAGCTAGCCTTCTTCCTCGGCGAGTGCCTTTCGTCTGAGCTGGACGCGGAGGGCACGAGCAGCTTCTTTAAACGTGTGGAGCGATCCACGCCCCCTCTACAAACGGGTTAGACGGGTAGAACACGCAGCAAAACCGTCCCTCTCTCTCTCTCTCTCTCTCTCTCTCTCTCTCTCTCTCTCTCTCTCTCTCTGAATGAACGTGTGAGGCGAAGAAAACAAGAAAGATAGATATTTACACAGTACCTTAAAGAAAACGTCGATACTGGCACGGTCAGTAGTGAGTTGTGTCAGTCTGGTTCATGGTGACATAACTGATTCCTTATAAAGGTAAAGTCGCAAAGAAAGTATGCTGTAATATCTGAACTTTAATATAACAACCATTCTTTAACAATTTACATAACTCCTATTACTTCTGCTGTTGTTGCTACCACTTCTTGACAAAACATTATCAACACAGAAAACGCCCGAAAGCTTTACGTAGTTGCACATGGTTTATTGTATTCTACGCAGCTGCTCTAGAAGAAACAACGTTTCCACATTTCATTTGCGTTGCACTAGACCGTCGCATTAAATACACAGCGCATCAGTCTTTTCAAAGTTTTTCAGCCACCAGGCGCCAAATTTATCAGTATCTATTCAGATCGATGTCTTTACACAGCACCTGCCATTAGGCATTTAAAACTTCATTCACTTGCAAAAGGCACGGGGCAGGTGGGGGTGCTTGTTTTGTTTCTCTGGCAGTTAACAGGGTAATTTGGCAACATCAAATCAGTTTAAAGTATAATGTTGTGGTGGGTAAACACCCCCCCCCCCCCCCCCCTTTGAGATGATGCATAATAAAAAAAAACGAGGCAGGTATCTCCATTACATTGTTATGGACACGGACGTAATTTTGGGGGGGGACGGGTGGGACGTGTCCCCCCCACTTTTTCAAAAGCCGGCTTTGGTCCCCCCCAGTTTTTACGGTTAAAACCAAATATTTAAATAGCGACGAATCCATGTCTCCCCCACTTTTGAAATCAAAATTATGTCCATGGTTATGGAAATATACAATGATATATTTTGTAAATGTGTTTTATATATTAAGAGATGTAGCCCCTTCAGAGATGGTGCCAGCCACACACATAGGGGACAATAAAACTGTGTTGGCTTCAAGTAGCTGCAACTGAATTCCCTCAATCCAGACTCCATTGTACGACCTCGCACAATCAGGTTAAACCACAAATTGCATTTGGATCTTTATTAAGAGGTGTAATGACTGTGACACTCCAGGGAGTGGCTTTGTACATCATGTACCTGTCTGATGCCGTGATAAATTAGACATTCGGTTGGGGCTGCTAATTACTCCAGCACAGCTTGTGCTTATATGTCGTTCACTGCAACACCCTTATGTTCCAGCAGTGGTTTTCATTCTTTAATAGCTGTTAATTGTTATTGGTTAACAATGTGTGGGTGGTTTCCATTGTTACGACTCATTGTCAATAAAGTTTGCTAAAATGTTTAAATGTAGACTTTGATCGACCGATTGGATGTGTTAGCAGGAGAAAGATATCTTGGTGAATGCTGAGAAATTGTACACTTTCTGGGCTGTTTTGTCCAGATACAGATCTTGGACATTGAAGTCATTGGGGATTTTCTGTTGAAAGTCCTTTTATGTCTATGTTGAGACTTTATCTGTGTTTGGAAATCTGACCCTATGTCCCACACATTACACGGCCCATATTCCTTTTCGTTACAATAGCCTAACGCATCGTTCTCATCCCATGTGGGTCAGGCGAGCATGAACCCCAGCTTTGTGCATGAGATATATGACATTTTGCCATTGTTGTAATGCTAATACTTAGACCAGTAAACACTTTTACCCATAGTGTTCAGACTTGCACACACCTTTATGTGTAGACCTCCCTGCTACACATCATACTGAATATTGGGGTTATTTTATACTTCACATGAAGTGAATTCAAATACTGCACTCAACATCTGGGGGTTTATTTAGAAAAGCCTTTTTGTCTGCTGGTTATCCAGTGTAATGCATATTTTGCGGCTTAGGTCAAACCCCTGGGAAACACCTGCTCTTTCTTCACAGTGGGGCAGCACAGCGGTGCGGTCGCCTTCGGCTTGCTTTCGAAGACATGCGGGCAGAAGGAAACTGAGAGTCCGGCCAGAAGCTGAGCGAGTGAGAGTTTGAGCCGGAATGGGATTGTGAGAAGAGCTTATGTAGTGTGGCTATTTTTAACCCACTCCTCTGGCCTATCACAGGCCTTCCTCTCCAGAGCGCTCAGGAAGCGATCCTGGCTCTGTTTCCTGTTCACACACGGGCCCATTCAAAGCCAATCAGGACAGGCACTGACTCAAATGAGAAAAAAGAATGAAAAGTGTTGCACATGTTTCTATGAGTACCTTTTAACGGTGGAAAGGATTTCCTTAAAGGGAACTCGACATGTACTTTAGTGATGTCAGCCATTTTCTGTGTTTTTTTGTGTGTGTGTGTGTGTGTGTGTGTTTTGTAATGTTACACATTTTATTTGAATGGTTAATCATACCAAAAATGGACAGAGTCAATGACCCTGGTGTGAACTGTGTTTACATCTTGATCTTGACAACTTCACAACTTAAAACATATTGAGTAATTTTTATGAAGCGTAGTGTATGGAAGATAAAGAGCATGAGTGTGATGCAGACAGCTTCATAAATGGAACTCATCATTCTGAGAAGTCTGACTTGGCAGCCCAAGACTAATTACACTAGCAAGGGCTTTTTTGCTTTTTTTGAGAGAGCATATGGATTTAATTGGTTTGGCAAGACACATGGGAGGCAAGCAATTTATTAGCTGTTAACACATGAAATGATGCAGATCTAGCTCTCTGAGCACACAAACCGTAATTGCTGGCTGAGAGGTATGTTTGTATTGTCATTAAAAGAGAGAAAAAGTGAAAATAAAGACTATTAGAAAGTGATTTAAGAAAAAATGTTAGCCAAGGCCTGAGTGTATTGTTGCTGAACAGTATAGAAACCAGTCTCAGCATTTTACATCACTGAAAAATGATTGCAGTTCAAATGGTCTCCATTCAGTTAAACTGACCCTGGGGTAGTGAAAGGGAGAAATATCTCATTTCACAAGTCGGAGCTGTCATAACACCATGACTGAAAGTTGACATGGGAGAATGAATTGAAGTCACATGTAATTTGCTGGGTAATCCCAAAACTAGCCGGAGTCACCTTTAAGATGATACCATGAGAACATTACTGAGCAAGGAGTGATGAATCCAAAGTGGTGGATCGAGAAATTATAAGCCTGGCTTGAAATGTTTTGGAGTTTAACCTGGCAGGGTTTGTGTAATTTCAACATTTCTCCATTTTCTCTGTTAAAACCACAGGAATTGCCTGTGGGATCTGCCAAGAACCAGTTCCTTATTTATGAAGGAGTGGGAAGTACAGAGAGAGAGAGAGAGAGAGAGAGAGAGAGAGAGAGAGAGTGGACGAGGGAGAGAGAGATGAAGAGAGAGAGAGAGAGAGAGACCTGTTACAATGCAGAGCTGAGTCTCTAAACCAAAGCAGGCCACGGGAGTTTTTATACATGAGTCTGCGTCTGCCCACAGGCTTGTCCGTGCTGCCTTAAACTGTGCCAGCTGCATAAATATGACAGTCTGCTCTCACACACAGGTTCTTCTCTTTCTTCCTGCATTAAATCTCTCATCTGTGTAGTTCATATAATGTTATGTGTGCACCTACGATGGATGGAACAAACCCCAAATCTTAGACATTCTTTTGCTCAGTGCTGGATGAATAAAAAAATTTTTTTGATTGCAATTGTCCACATTACCGACAACCAAATATTGAATCGTGTTAATAATAAAAAATATCTGACAATTGAATCAATCTCACATGCATAATAACTGAAATTCAAAGACTCGATTGATCAGAAAACCAATTCCTTTAGTCCTTCAGCGGTTGCAGCTCTGATGTACTATTTCCAAGCCCACTTCACCTCCGACTTAAAAACAAGCCTCGTCATTCAAGAATGACATGTGGTCTTTTGCTCATCTTGGAGTTATCTGGCATTCATTTGTTTTCAAGTTACAGCTCAGGGGCAACATAAACTCATAAAACAACAATGCCTCCCCTGAGGGCGGCGAACTCCAAATAGTTTTGCTGTGACTTTTCAGCCTTTTGCTCAGGAGGGACAGGACAGAGTCCAGGTGTGCTGCATGCTTGACTATCATACTCAATTAACTAACCATTCATAAGTTTATGCAGTGGTGACTAAAGTGATCATACATTTTCAATATTTTCCTGCATTGCAAGTGGACATCTACTTTAGTAGATTTCCTCTCATGGCTTACTTCTGAGCACTTGATCTTGATGTTCGATCTACTGTGCTAAAAGGAGACTACAAACGCAGCCGGACAGAGAATACAACAGTTGCCAAACTGCATCATAGTTCCTTCTGAGTGTCAACTTTAGATTCGGCCGGATCGGGCCGAAGTGTGCACCAGTGTGTGACAGTTAGCTTGGGTGAATTATACGTAGGGTGGAGCGAGCTGAGAATTCTCTCTCTCTCTCTCTCTCTCTCTATCTCTCTCTCTCTATCTCTCTCTTTCTATGTCTTTGTAAAGCTGTGTTTTTCATTTTGAGTGTGCACCCTGAGATATGCCCTTTTGTGGGTTTCGAAGCAACCCTAGTCATTGGTTCATACTCCAGCCTGCAAGAATGGGTGCTGAGCGAGTGCTGGTGTGTGTGTGTGTGTGAGTGTGTGTGCGTGCATGTGTGTGTGTATGTGTGTGTGTGTGTGTGCGCAGAGGTTACAGGATGTGTGGTCTGTTAAACCACAACGTCTCAGTGCAGGCCAGCGTCTCTTGCGGTGGTTGTACGCCCCACACCCAGGTGACAATGCTGATGAGCAAAAAAAGGCAGAAACTAAAACGCTCTAAATCTGTTTTGCCGGTAGTTGAATTACATTCAGTATGCAGTGTGATTTCATATGGTGTGAAAGTTTTTTGTGCATGCTGGGAAATAGAAGTTGGTGTGGATTTACCCAGTTAACAGAGGACTGAGCTATGGTGCTGACTCACTATTTGACATATTTCCACACTCTACAGTCTGGAAACCGAATAAACACATTAAAAACTGAACACATTGAGCACAACTAACACATTGAAATGTGTGATGTCCTAAACCAGCGCACGATGATAGTGTGGACGTTCTAACCCAAACAAAAATACAAACCAACATAAAAAAACATCTGTAGCTCTGGCTCTAGTTTCTCACACTCTGCCCGGCCTCAAGAACAAGCTTGTCCTGCACCAACAGGAGAGTCCCAGTGTCCTTCAGTAGCTAGGACACCAGCATGTTGGTTATGTACATCTATATCTGCTCTGTGGTGCTGCTCTTGCTGATGTATCACTGCTGATAAACTTTACCAGCTATCTGACTCCATTTGCACGGGGGAGGGGACGGCCTAGTCAAAATGGATGGCGAGTCTGCTTGGGTGTTCTGCCTGCTGTCTACCGTTCGCCGTGGCCCCCGTGAGCACACGGTGCAAACTTGCCATTGTTTTAATAGCCAAGAAATTATACACTGGCAAAATTGGTGGGTGGGCGGGTGGGGGGGATCTGTTGACATGACAACAACTGAGGGACCTCAAATCTTCTTGAGCCAGTTATTACTTCTTGGTGCAACGTCTTCGAAACCACAGCATGACTCCTGCTGGTCTGATGCAGGAGCGCTCCCTGTCTGGGGACCACAGCATGACTCCTGCTGGTGTGATGCAGGAGCGCTCCCTGTCTGGGGCTAGGCAGGACCGTCGGCCCGAGGTCTGTGATCTCCATGATGGAGGGGGGGGTAATATGAGCATCTGGATGAAGGGACTCCGGATAGAGGGAGCAGGCGTGTTCCTCGAGTGGCACCCAGTCAGTAGCTGAGCCCCTCCCTTCATAGCACGGGGCAGCGGATGCACGAGGGCGTCCAAAAGAGGCCCACACCGAGGGCCAAACGACGGCTTTTCAGCGTGCGTCAGGGTTCCCGGGGTTTGTGTGTGCACTTTAATGAGAAGCAGAGCCGACGGACGCATTGTCAAAGTGTCCTTAGCACGGTGATAAGTGAAAGCCGAGCTGTGTTCAGGTGCACTCCTCCTTGTCCGATTCTTGTGAGCACGCTCGTACAAAAAAAGGATGTGCTGAGAAAGGCACTGCTGCATATTCCATCGAGATTTGCAGTCTGCCAACAATATTCCCCCATATTCCATTTTCACGTGGGACTTGGAGCCTTGGCCATTGGCAGTCCCATCGCTGACAAGCTGGTTCAGCTTTTTGAAGGGTGCACATTTCCTCTAACCAAAGCACGTTGGGAAAGGCTGACAAGATCAACATTATACATCTCAGTGAGCCTGACAGGGCAATACCCCCATCTCCTGTGGTCCAGGCCGCCTGATGGTCGTCGTTGGCCTCAGAACCTCAGTTCTAAAAGGTCTCAGATTAGCTCTCTGCAGCTGGTGCACTGTTCCTGATCTAACACATTTAAAATGTTTAGCTCACAAGTATTTATGAGGGATCCACGGAGGAACTCTGACATCAGCAGCAGGGTTGAAATCTTTTATTCATTTTTTGTGATGTCAGCACTCAAAAGCTTGGGCGACAGATGGATGTGTGGCCCTCTGAGTATGGAATGTTTTGAGCTTTAAAAAATCGCTGCTAAGCAACAGCATGCGTAAAAAACTCGTGTTGTGGTCAGTTGTGTAAAGAGCTGTTTTGGAATATTTGGGTCTGTGTTTTAGTTCCACTCTGACTTTTTTTTCTTGAGAAATGATTTCTGTATTCATTTGAACTATACACAAAGCTGCTCTCACTGAGGAAGACTACTTAATGCAAATCCCACCTGGTGTACAAATGTAAACAATGTTTATGGCAGCCACTCATCAGGAATAATTCTACCAAAAGCATATTTGTTTTTTGTAATCTGCACTCTGGATTTCTACAGTATGCATGTAACAGTGGGCCACTATGAACCTGGGCAGAATTATGGATCTTTAAGTCATAAAAGAGGTCTTTAGACAAATTCCACATGGAAACCTCAGAAACCATTACATACAATACGTCTCACTTTAAAATTGTGGGTGGAGTTCCCCTATAAGCCCCATCAGTCTAGGCTGTAAGATTTATGAGGTCTGTAAGACGCCGTAATTTTCTCCACGTGATGTGTTGCGTGATAGGAACGCAAAGTAAACTCCTGAATCCCGTTCGGAGCACGTGGTCTATAAAACTGCACCATCACTTAAGGCTTTTCCCTAACGTGGCAAATATATGTAGTAAGCTTTTCACATGTTATTAAGCTTTCTGCTGGTTAGACTCTGAGCGTTTGTTGTGGCAACTGGAGGGTGTGATCTCGAGTAAACGGGGAACGAAAGTGAGAAATAACCGACACCACTTATTCGGTATCATAATGAAACACTAACCATCTTATATGATGGACTGTGGACAAATTAACAGTACATTCTGCTTGAAGTCTAGCTACACTCAAGCTGAAAATATGATAACATGTTAAAGAGTTTGTGCAATGGGAGACTTGTGGTGAGTTAATCTTATGCCTGTTTATGTTGGGATGGAGGTGGTAAGTGTTTAGAAGTCTGTTGACTGAAGATTCAGAAAGATCTTCGTATGACTGAGATTTCTCGTTTCTCGTTTCGGACGTTCACCAATGACATGCTGCCGTGCGTATTTGTTTTCCTTTAAAATTTGAGTGAAAAACAGGTGTGTGTGTGTGTGTGTGTGTGTGTTTTCCCTTTGAATCAAAACCACTTCCTCTCTGCTCTGCGTGTTGCACACGAGTTATATTTGAAGTCCGTTTAGTTCATCTGTATGTGTGCGTGTTCAACTCCCTTTTCACTGCCGTTGATCTCACTCACCTTATAAACACTCGTTTCTGTGGTAGCGCTGAATGAACACAAGTTTCATGTTGCGTCTTTGTAGAGGGGGGATTCACCCTTTCTCATCTACAATACGGAAAAAAATCCCAACTGTTTTGAAAGCCAGTCTACACAAGTGTATTATATTGGCCTTGCTTTTGAATTTTTATGGTTTTGTTTTGCTGTCTTGTGCGCCTTTGTGGAGCTGCGTTGTTAGGGGAGGAAGTGCTGGTGTCTCTCTGAAAGTGTGGTGATAAACTGGACCTGTGGTCAAACCTCAGGCCTCAGTCTCAGAAAAACAAGCACTATGTCCCCACAGTCCCCCACGGTCGTACCCCGGTCCTGGACTCGCCTCGGTACCACTCATGCGTCAGTGCTCAGCTTTTACTCCCTGTCACAGCATTTCAACAGCGGCCCAAAGATGTGTGCGTTTATGGTCCGTCCAGACCTAAAAACGTAATCATATTCGAGAGAGAGGTTTCTGTGATTTGGGAAGTGCAGTAAGACTTTGCTCTGTTCTACTGAGGGTTATTACGTTGTACTGCCAAGGAGAATTCGATGTGTGGTAGGCATCTTTACTACAGCAGCCTACAGGAACAGGCCACAGTCAGACGTATTGCAAAGTGATGATTAGTGGTTTTCTTTCAGTCAGTAGCACCTGCTGCTTTTCCTTGCGTTCCTGTCAAGTGGAAGTTCATGCACTCAATCCCCACAATTACCTTGTATTGTTTCGCCACAGAAAGCTGACTCAAACGTCTTTTTGTTTGAAACTGTGGTTGTAAGTGGCTGGCTAGCAATCACAACACAGTCACTGACTTTTATAGTGAGAAGAAGCCAGAGGTTAAATGACATATAGGCTTACAATCTTTTCAGGTGGGGGAGAGTATGTATGTATGTATGTATGTATGAATGTGAGTGTGTGTGTGTGTGTGTGTGTGTCTTTCAAACATATTTGGAGGGGTTAAAATGTAATGGCAAGAGATCGCACTCATTTACTTGGTCTTCATAGCAGCGAAGCCTCCCAACAGCAGAGTTGGTTATGGGAAGCAGCTGCTCGTTGTGCAACAGGAGACTTCCACACAGTGGTACAGCCACTCCCTGCTCTGGCTGTAGACATCAAGCTCTTTCCTTGAAACACTCCATATGGGCATGATAAGTGTGTGATTGTGTGCGCGTGTGTTTGTGTGTGTGCGTGGGTTTGATTTTTGGCTCACAATGATGACAGAGATAAGTTCTGATTGGGTTTGTGGTGTCCCCCCCCCCCCCCCCCCCCCCCCCTTCTCCTTAAAGCCAGGGAAGCC
>NW_027506905.1:452500-587500 GCF_052324685.1 Brachyhypopomus gauderio
CCTCTAATGACGTGATTTCTGGGCTCTTTGGGCTACGCTGTAATCATAACGGCCCGTTTGCTGAAAGCTCTTGTGTATACATATCTCACAGTGACGCCTGCAGCTTCTACGGTGCCTTTGATGGAAGTCCTTTTTCAGTCCGCCAGTGCGTTTTTGCCACATGCTGTACTTCAACATTTACGGTGCCACCAGGCATGCTAGCACATCAAAGTTAGGCAGTTTGTTTTGATCAGCAAAGCAGTGCAAATGGGCAAATATTATGCCGGTAGCAAAACGATACGTCTGCATTTATCTCCACGACCTTTCTGACTGTTGTTAAGAGCCAGTGAGAATAATCTCTTGGTTTTCAGATTTCTGTATGTTGCAATAACAAGTGAATATTAAATTAGCCTTTGTTAGGGAGTTATTTACTTGGTTTAGCTTAAATCGTTTAAAGTGGTTTAAAGTCTTCATTGTTGTTAAATGGTCACTTTAACATAAACTGCTGTTTTTGAAAGCCTCTTTGAACTTGTAAGTACACATGATGTTCATATTGGTAGTTGTCTGCAGGAGCCCAGTGCTCGGTACGGGGCCTCCATAGCATTCTGCCTGCTCAGAACAAGTGCCAGCTGCTTATATAGTTGTTCCCAAAATAAGCCCGTTCCTATTGGCTGCGGGGGAAAAAAAGGACCTCGCTGAATCACGTCGGGCCAATTAGAGAGTAGCACTTCCTGTTCCGCGAAAGATGTTTCCTGTTGATAATCGATTGTTAAGGGAGCCGTGGAGCTCAGCGGTGTTTTGGTGACCTCTGTGAGGACCGCGGGACCCCGGGCAGTAGCGGAGGTGCCTGAACACAGCGCGTGTCGCCGTGCTGCGTCCCCGGTGTTTTGATCTGGAAATAAACACTGGTCATTTTAGGCCTCAGCTGCACACACGTCTTTGGTTTGTTTGGGGGTTTGGTTCAAAGAGATCGATAAAGTTTGTGTGGAATAACCGCGGGCAGCCTGCACAAGCAGAAAGGGGCGTTGGAGCAAGCATCCAGGTTCAGTCCATGTAGTCTCTAGTGTTATCATTTAAATTCAGTGGTTTGTTGCTAATAAGTCACAAGTTGTGCTTCATCTCTGTCATGGGAGTCGGCTTTTAGGTCATCATTTCCAGAATTATCTGATCATCTGTTGGCCAGAATGTCTAAGGAATGTGTTATTAAGCAATAGCATATAACAGAAAAGTAGTAATCATTAGTCTCCTCTGTCAAAGATAAACAAATAGGTGACATCACTGTTGATTCAAAAACAGATTAATCACCCCATCAGTTTGAGTCAATAAATCATTAGTATAATAGTGATTATACTATCGTATATTATCACCACTTATAATATACGTGTGACATTTTTATTGTTTTGTTTTGTTTTTGACTCTATTCCAAAGTTGTAGATACAAATATATTTTAAGGCAAATTCACTTTGCCTTTTTGGGTGTGTTTTCCTTCTGACTCTTTTGGACACAAACAAGTCCAGACTCCTTCAGAAATACTAATTGTTGAGATGATGCATGTATGCATACTGC
The DNA here is from genome assembly GCF_052324685.1 of Brachyhypopomus gauderio. Lineage (NCBI taxonomy): Eukaryota > Metazoa > Chordata > Actinopteri > Gymnotiformes > Hypopomidae > Brachyhypopomus > Brachyhypopomus gauderio. The sequence continues at coordinate 454,046 of NW_027506905.1, forward strand.
TGCTAAGTGAGCAATAGTGAGACTAGACACGCAATGTCATGTTTGACTACCCAGAAAACCGCAGTTTCATCCAACTACTATCCAATAACCTGCCTCTGCACAACATGGAATATCTCGCCAGGCCCCAGAAATGAATTGGCAAGAACACCAGAGGAACCAAACACCAGTTACTGATAGTCACTCAAAACACTGAAGTGCACTGTCTGGACTGACTACAGGAAAGGCTACGATTCAGTGCCCCACACATGGATCCTGGAATGTTGTATAACATATATAACACGACATGTTAAGAGCCTTCGTCTAGAACTCAGTGGAGCTGGGGATGACGGCGACATAGACCAACTTCAGGCCAATAGCATGCGTCGCAATCAAGTGTGGGATTTACCAAGTAGACGCCCTGTCCCCACTGCTGTTCTGATAATGCATGCAGGGTTTCATCCCAAATCCAGCACAATGAGATTGCACACTATGCAGAAGGACGGGGGTCAAGATGTGGTGAGCATCGGAGCCACTATCCAGGATGAATCAACCAAGATCCTGGACTACACCAGGAAGATGGCTCAGAGTGATGCAGTGCTTAGTGAACACCTCAAACAGCAGAAACCCCAGTGAGGATGGAGAGGAGCAGGAACCATTATGGAAGGATAAACCAGCACAGTATTTACCACTGGCTAATGTGAGTGGCTGATATGGAGAAATCCCACCACTGGCTGGAAATGACAGCACAGAGGTGCTAATCATGACAGCACAGGAAGAAGCTCTGAATACAAGAACAATAGAGGCTGGGATCTACCACACCAGGCAGGACCTCCAGGCTGTGAGGAGATGCAGGCTGTGAGGAGATGCAGGCTGTGAGGAGATGCAGGCTGTGAGGAGATGCAGGCTGTGAGGAGATGCAGGCTGTGAGGAGATGCAGGCTGTGAGGAGATGCAGGCTGTGAGGAGATGCAGGCTGTGAGGAGATCCAGGCTGTGAGGAGATCCAGGCTGTGAGGAGACGCCCCTGAGACAATTCAGCAAATCACAGCGGAATACAAAATGCTAGCAGAATGTATGTGGAATGCTGTAATGAAGTGGCTGGCATTGTATTCCAGAAACATCTGCACCAAGTAAGGGCTGGAAGCATCAAGGTCGGTGTGGCGTACACCCCCAGTGTGTGCGGGGATGCCTGGGCTAAGATCCTGTGGGACTTCCAGACTATTTATATGTATGTGTATGTGTATATATATAGTTCTTCCTGCTGCTGTAAACATGCAAATTCTTTTGGTGGGATAATAATAAAGTTTATCTTATCGCACTGAAAATCATATCAAACTTATTTTTGCATATCTCTATTTTGCTTTACTCTTTGTTCTTTTGTTGCCCGTGCAGGCCCAGGCGCACTCAGACAGGCGCTAGCAGCGTCACACGGGCCCTCTGTGGCACATGCAGACTCACGCAAGCCCACGCCAGGTACAGGGGGCAAAAGGTCAACACCCCTCTGTCCAAGGCAGGGAGAGGACGGCGGGTCCAGAGGGTGGTGTCCATTGGAGAAAACCTGGTATAATCATAGAGCACCACACGGACTACCACAGGTCGTTGGAAGAGGTCGGTGCTCTAACTGCGCGCTCACACTGACATGTCCTTCAATCGTTTGGTTCTCGGTGCATTCGGTGGAGCTGTTTGCACATCTTTGCGAGTCCCTCTGGATAAGAGTGTCTGCCAAATGGCTAAATGTGATGTAAATGTCTTCCTTTGCTCATTCACAGGCCAACTGTATATTCACAGCCTTTTTCTCGAAGTTCAAACAATAGCCGGTTACTAGCGAGGCGCTGGCACTCCTCCCATGTATTGTGCGGCCATCTCAGCATCTACGGCAGCGAGTGAGGTAATATCCTCAGCATGTTACTAATGTTTGATCTCTCGTTAGAGCTCTGAAACTGAGAACCAAAATTTGCATCCTACTTTCTGTGTTCTGTGTGTGTGCGTGCGTGTGTGTGTGTGTGTGCTGCGCTGGGGGGGTTACTTGTTATATTATCTGATCGTTCTCTTTCAGTGCTCTTGAGAATGCAATGGAAACCGCGCGGACGCGTGCTTGTAAGATCTGTTTTTCTGCCACAGCTTGGTGATCTCTGACCTGATTCACTGATGCTCCATGGTTACCACATTTGATTGATGGCAAGTTGTGCAAGAATATAGCTGTTTTAAGAAGAAAGATTACAGTAGGGCAAACATGTCATGGGTGTTGGGTGACACGGGAAGGGGCTCTGTGGATAGAAGTCATGTGTGCAGAAAACGAGCCCTTTGTGTTCCAAACAAAAGCTCCAGTGCTACACCTGTACCCCCACCCTCCCAGGAAGATGGATCACAAGCTATAGAATGGCTTAGTGTTTGCATTACATATGCACAAAACTAGCTAGAAGTAAAAAACGAATGATTGTCTGTTATGAAAATATTCATTTTGCTTTTTGCTTGCAGTCCTCGAGTTTATGAGCAAAATCACTTTATTAATCAGGGTGTGCATGAAAATCAGAAGAAATTCTATTGGAAATTTGCAATTGTGTTTTTCTTTCCAAAAAATGTTTTTCAGACTCTTGCCCATCTAAATTTGGATGTTTCTATTCTGAAAAATATGGAATCTGAGCGGAGCATTGGGGTATCCAGCATTGAGATTAATACCACTTACCTAAATGTTTGGTTATGCAGAAAGTATATCTTCCTAAGCCCATGTTCCTGATATTGGTCTGACCTGTGTGTGTACCATTAATACTTAAGTAGGCCAATATCCTCCAGGCTGTACGTTATGTACAGTATCTCCTAACCTGTATTATGCCACACATGAATTGCATTTGGTATCAGTTAATGACATCATAAGATGTTTTTATTTTTCTATTACATATTTTCATGTACGTCATGTAATTGTATCCAACCACAACATTGTAAAACAATTATGAGACTTGACTGGAGGTAAAACTATAAAATCTCAATCAAATGTGCCAAGATGCACTGTGACAACATCAGGTTCCTAGAAACCTAACCTGCTGCCTAGTAACCAGGGATTTGTTTTGGTTTTGATCTAGAAGTACAATTGATGGGGAAAATGAAAAAAAAGCTCAGGAGTGGTACTTAGGCAAGCTTGAACTCTGTAGAAATATTTCCCAATCGCTGTTGCATTCCTTCAGATCGTTTGATGGGAACCACTCAAAGGAGAGAAAGACGAGTGTGCTGGTAAGTGTTTGCTCAGTGAGTCACTCGTGCTGTGGGTACATATTTGCAAAGGCCTCATAATCACAACACAGCCCTCAGACAGGCCGAGCAGGAAACGCAGCAGGAACCGTTCTGTGCAGGGTGCTTGTTTGGGTTGCCTGTGCCATACACACACACACACACACACACACATTTACATATGCATCAGCAGTCCAGGTGTGTGTGTGTGGTTGTCTGTGTGAAAAGGGGGTGGTAATGCAATGGTACTCCTCTGTAACGTTCACTGTGGACAACTCTACAAAGAGACACTTGAATAAATAAATACATACTTGCCATGAGCATAAATATAATGCAGTATACATTCTGTAGTCATTAGCAACTGGCGAAACACCAAAACTCCAGTATTCTTGTAGCGTGCTACTAGTTAGTCTGGTGATTTTGTTTTACATGTCGGTTATGGTTGCCAAACCTGTGGTAACCTGCGGTTCCAACCTGCAATCAGACACCACTAACTTGGTGTATTGTTTATCCGGCTCTGTTGCACTGTGGGGAGTACCCACAGGTCCCTACACGCCAGGTGCCATCGTTTTCACCACCTAACATGTTTTAGCTGCTGGAGTCATGGCTTAATTCTCCAAAAGGAAATGTCTCACACTTCAAGTTTAACAGCTTTGTAACTAATACAACACCTAAGGATGATTTATTATAAATGTGCCTGTCTGAAATAAGTGCCTCAGATGTTCAGTGAGTTCAGGCCACTGCATACCCCAAAACCAGATGGAGCTTCTGTGCTTCAGAAGGTCTTGTGCTTAGGTCCTGGCATCTGCAAGGGGCGCAGGAAGTGTTTAAGCATATGATGGAGGGCACGGGCTCAGTGCCGCCCCCCCTCCACCGGGCACCGGGTTGGGCGTCCATATCAACGCCACTCAACCCACCGCGCACCACACAGCTCTTAATGAAGTCTGAGACTGCAGTCCTGCTGTCTGCTTCGCAGCCGTCATCAACTGTAAATACCGTTTCTCCCTCAAATGATAGTTTTAGGCTCACGCCAAACCAGCAGTTGCCCGGTGTGCTCTTCAGCATGTGGTGAGAGGTGTTATAGGGTCAGGGTTGAAACGGTTCTTCTCAGCATGCATTAGAGGGCCGCTGAGCAGAGATCCCTGTGTGCGTGTGTTCGCAAGATGGTTTTTCATAGGAATGAAAAAAAACCAACAGTCTGCTATGTGCTGGATTGTGTCTTGCCGTTCATGTCAGGAGTGTTTTTGTAAGAGGCAACGCTTATGCACACATAGAGTGCACATGAACGAAAGAACTCTTCGGAAACGTCTGGAGGAATGCAGGCTGCTGGGGTTAGATGGCGTTTAAGCTATTGTGGCTCCTCTGTGGCTTGACCATTCATACCATATCAGCCTTGTCAAGGTCAAGCTCATTATCTTGACAGTTTGTTTGGCGATGGCACAAAGCCGTAGCAGATCACTAGGCTATTGGTCAAATGATGGACAGGAAAGTGAGAATGAAGTGTGACTTCTCATCACAATAGAGGAGATCAAAACAGAAACTCAACATATTGTCTGTTTCGAAATTGTGATACCTGGTTTTTGTTTAACCTTCATATATGAGTTTCAACAGCCTGTTCTAAGTGCTAATAAACATAACTCTCCTATGTCCAGTAATTTATTGGAGTTCTATCTTGGAAAAGCCATGCTGTTCCTGTGAATTTTGAGTTTGACGGGAAATTAGCTGATGTTCTCCGAGACTTACAGGTGCTGTTACTATAGAACAAACACAGTGACAAGTTTGACTGTTTGTCTTTACTACTATTCGTGACATTCGGGATGGTTAGGGCTGAATTCAAACGCTGTTGTTTGCTGTGTAAACAACTTATTCTGCCTTGATGCATTCTGAGAAGACAAGGCGGTAAGGGTGGACTGCTAAGATATGAAAACACATCATGGTTGCTGCAGTCAGTGAAGTCAAGCAGACCACATGATTGTATGTGCAGGGCAGGAAGGTGTCTCAGACAACCATGATCAGATCAAGAGTCCATGTGGGTCTCCTTATATGCCAAACTTTGGACCACCAACACATAGTTAGGCACACATTCTAACATAGACGAGGGCTTTAAATGCCATTACGCTGCCTTCCTTTAATCTTCTTTGCACACATAACCACACTGTGGAGTCATAAAAGACACACACACACACACACACACACACACACACACACACACACACACACACACACACAGACACATTCGAACATGTCCATGAAACACACAGACACTAACTAATATACATCCTATTCGAGGATAATTTATCTAGAGATACAGGCTGAACAAATAAGTGCTCTGGACATCCTGCTGGTGTATTTGAACCTGTTTGTGTTTAAAAGGGAAGCTGTGTGTTACAGTCCTCTAGGTAGCAGCAGACCTGAAAATAGGATTAAATAAGCAAAAAAAGAAACAAAGGTTGTGCTTGGTTTCAGAGTGCGTTTCTAGGTTGGAGAGGTTAGGGACTTTCTGGGTTGAGGATTATTGATCTTGGAGATGCCAGAAGTGACGCTGTGTTTCTTCATCTCCAGTTCTCGACTCCTTAGCAGTTCCTTTCCACGTATAAATGCAAAAACGTGTCAGATGTTGTGTGTGCCAGAAACAAGGACCTCAGTTCCTTAAACACAGATGGGTTGAAATGGTGAAGGATGAGTTGAGTGTTGACCTCTACAGACCGATGTTTACCTAGAAGCAGATATTCATAGATGGCTGTTCCATAAAGAGGGCCTAAGATGTATATTCCAAAGGACATTTAGAAAAACGTAAGTAAACGAAATAATCACTCCATAAAGCAAATTATTTCAACAGTAACATCCAAGAGTTGTAATTACGTAGACTAAACAGGTGATCTACAAAAAGCACATTCATCTTCATTCAGGGTAGCACAGACTGAGTTGCAGGTTTAAAGCTTTAATCAGGAATAGCTGATTGGTCAGCTGTTTGTTACCGCAACAACAGAGCCTTCTGGAAAACAAAAACACTACAAGGCTGCACCCAGTAAAATGGGTAATTAGGAATGTTTAGCCTGTCTTCTGTTAGTAAACTCAGAGCTGGCTGTGTGGTGTACTAGGCGCTGTTTCAGACCAGAGCTTTCATTAGACCTCTCCTGCTCATTCTCCTGCCATTCATGCGTCCTCTTTAGGTTTGTCCCTGCTTCACAGAGTGTTATTACTGTGACTTCTAACATTAAGATGCCCCCCCCTCTTTTCAAAGCAGACAGAGCAAACAGTTCCATTGAGTTCTGATGCAGTGGTGAAGGAGTTGGAATCGCTTCTGCCTTTTTTTGTTGACTCAACATCCGTGGATTTTGAATACACATGCTCCCTTTCTTCCTTTCTTTCTCTCTCATTCTCTCTCTCTCTCTCTCTCCTTACCATACTCTCTTTCTCGTCAGGTAGAGACACGTAATTAGACGCGTAATAATTCGCTCCGTTCCACTTCCTGGCCTAATGCGCTCCGTTTAAAGAGGCGGAACTGGAGATCAGAGACTATTAGTGTTTTCCCTCTGTTGCGTCTAAATAGCGATAAAAGAAAGACGAGCATAACCACAGGGCCACCTGTGACATGGTAGCCAACAGAGTGTTTGAACAGACTCACAATGGTGCGTGATTGGACAGTGTGTGATGCGAATTGTACAAGGCCCGTTTCTGGCATTGACAGTTTGGCTCTTTTTGTCAAGCTCATGGTCCAGTTCTCAAAAATCAGCATACACACTGTTCTCGCTGCAAAAACACAAATGGTGGAGGTAGACCCTGTGAAACAGAACTGTGTCATGGTGGAATTGTCTTCGGTGTGAAGCAGCATCAGGTTAGTTTAGCACCTTTCTGCGCAAGATGTTAATGCTGACAAAATCCAACCTTACACCTGTAAACAAAATCAAGCATATATTCAGAAATGTGTTATGTTGAACCTAGAAACAGCTGACATCATTATAACATAGTTGCAGGAGAGCATTTATTTATACCTTCAGTGAGTAACTGGTAAATGGTGATGATCAGCCCCTTTTGAAGTTGATTTTGCTCGTTCGTTGATTTATACCAGCTGTTCAAGCTGTACTGTCCTGGAGTGTTTACTGGAGTTGGCAGACCTGTGGCCAGTGAGGACTTGCGTGGAGGACACCTGCTCATGTAATGGTAATTTGATTTTAAGGATAGTTTAGGACGGCCCCTAAATGACAGAAAATTCTATGGGAATGAGCAAGTATTGAAAACACCCAAAGGCATTTACCGTTTTACCAAATCTCCACCTCGCAAAACGGAGTCAGAAAGTAACTATTGAGCCTGCGTGCAAGTGCTGTGATAAAACTGCAAATAAAAGTCTGGATAAAACATAGCTTTCAGTATCATAAATCCACCCTGATCTGTCAGCTTTCATTTTGTTCCTAACGCAAGTTTAGGAAGACTGAGGTGTCGAGGCATGTTATCTGATAGACTTGAGAACGACTCGGACCACATAAAATATGTTGTTGGCTGGAAAGAAGCTGCGGTGGTGACAGAAACGTGACAGCTGAAAATCTTTACTACTTGCTACACACAATCGTGGCAGTCCGATCAAAGTGCCTCGATTGGAATGTAACCCCGAAGGTAGGAACAGCGCTAAGAACAACGTGATCCCCCTAGATGTGTCAGTTATCTTGTGAATGAAATTAAAAACCTTTCACTGGCAACAAAGAACAGGCTGTATAAAGGTACAGCATCGTGGTGTCATACAACGTTGCAGAAAAGAAGTGTCTATAGAAAACCAGAAGTAAAACCCAGAGAACTTAAATATCTGTCAGTCTTAGTCCCAGAAAAAGGGAAAAACTTATAATAGGCATTTGTAATTATGTCTATTAGTGGATGTGGTTGCATACAAATTCAGCTAGGGCTGGGGAAACATTGAGACTTATTTGGATTATTCCACGTGATATTTGCCTGACAGATTGCGGTGAATTGGATTATGTCTTTTTGAACAGTGGAAATAAAAATAACATTTAAAAATACATTTGTCTCCAGTTTATCTGTCAGGAAGATTAAGAACTGGAGGAAGGAGGGAATAAGTGATATGGGGAATTGCGTGAGAAACACCCACAACGATTTGGTCTATCAGTGGCTTCTCCGGCCGAGCGGCTCCATGAGTCCGTGGCTCTCCGTCCAGTTTTCCGTCTGTTCATGTAACAGAATATGGTTCTGATTACTGGGAATACACTGACCCCAGACCAGCACCTTGGGGCCAGTATCTACCTTGGAGAGTCTCCTGATGCCCACCTGCACTCACAAGACAATGTTTTGCTGATGGGGAAAGAAAAATTGCCCAAGCCTCTCCATTTCTCCTCCTGTAGGTTTTGGCCCTGTGTGTAGGTTTTGGCCCTGTGTGTGTGTGTGTGTGTGTGTGTGTGTGTGTGTGTGTGTGTGTGTGTGTGTGTTGGGAAGGTGGAGGGTTGAATGTTAAGTTGTAACCTGGGGAGAACAGAGACAGAGAGAGGGAAGGAAAGAGAAAGAAAGAGAGAGAGACGGTATTGTTGCATGTTGAGGTTAGGATAATAAACGTGGCCAGCGAGGAGAAAAGCAGGCTGTGCATTCCGCACTGCTGTAAACTCCAGCTCTTTCCCACAGGCTCCCACTGCCGACCTGCCGAGGGGAAAATATTTGGCTTGGAGCTTCTCCTGGCAGCCGGGGACAGTTCAAGCCAAACCACACGCATGTCGTCTGCGGTGTGGACGCCGGAGGCCGGAGGAGAGATCCACTACCGGGCTAGAACCGGGCCAGGCCCTGGACCGATCTGTGGATCTCCGGCATTCCCACATGGTGTCAGAACACAGAGCGGCGAAACACTATCCAGCCTGGGTGAAACATAAGTCAGACATTTTGTCCTCTGAAAAGCATTTGCTCTGTGGTCAGGACAGGGGTCAGTTGACCAGAAGAGAGTTGTTACAGTAAAAGGGGGTTGTGGACGAAACATGGGGGAGGCATGTTTTTTTCTAACATCATGCTGGTCTTGGTTGCTAACCTAAGCATAACAGTAATAATAGTCAGTGTGTAATAGTCAGGGGTTTCTGCTACTGTATGTGGGTGGAGCGTCCAGAACCTTCTACGTGATTCAGGCAGTGTGCTCTCCTCTGATGGTAGGGTCACATAGCACACATTTTAGTTCTCCATTCCTGGAACATAGTTTTTCGAACTAATTCATTTTCCCTCTGAGGCCTGGATTGCAGCCTGTTGTAACTCCACATCACACCCTGTGACAGCATGGATGTTCAGTAGTCATGTGAACAGGAAGTTGGGTACAGTAGGGTTCCAGGTGAACTCACCTCTATGAACCCCAATGGAAAGTCATGCACTGACCTAATAATAACACATAGATCTGTGTAGCTGCTACCCTAGATAGAAGCCTTTTAGACCTCGTAATTTGTGTTAAAAACAAAAGCATTGTTAATAGCAATGCTTTAAGTGAAGTTTATCAATAGTGGAATTCCTCAGATGACTGGGATGTCTTCAAAGAGACACACGCCCTAGCTTACATAGCAGAGGTCCCAGCTACAACCTCTCTCATGACCAGGTAAATAGGGTTAGGGTTAGGGTTAGGGTTACAGCCCCATCAGAAACTGCTCTGGCGCTATTCCATCAATAACATCTCCCCGCTGCGGTGCAGGGTGCCAGCATAAAGGAGAAACCACCACAGAGCCTCCACCATCATGTCCACCAAGAACTGCTCCCTCAAAGCAGCGTTCAGACACACTGGAGACAGTGAGGACGCCTCCATATAACACAGGCCTTCTTTTATTAAGCTAATTAGTCCATGGAGCGTAACGAGGCTCTGGGCTGGAAGAGAGCTGTCAGCTGCGTATATAATCATCACTGCGGATTAGATGGAATGCGCTCTGTGCCAGGGATACGGGATCTGGGAATGCTAATCACATTCTGATCCCCTGAAAAAAAGAGGGAGCAAAATAAAAAGTGATGGATGTCGTCTTTAACTCGAGTCACAAATAACTTCGAATACAAGAACAACCACAATTGAATTTACACAGGGTACAAATCATCAGTTGACGAAAAAAAGAAAAAACGAAAACATCTTTTGACAGTCATGTAGCTGCTCCATGCACAAAGCATTATGGGACATGTGTGGGAATCCAAAGTTCATCTGAGAAAAGCGGAAGTGAACATTTAACGAGGCTGATTTCCACCAGTCGGTCTTTCTGGGCTGCAAGGATTTAATGAGACTGTAGGATGGCGTCCCGTCCTCCGACTGCCCCGACACCGAACTCCTCCTGCCCCCCCACCCCCCCCCCCCCACCCCACAGGAGACGTGTTGCCTCCTCCGTCTCCTTGCTGTTGACTTCACGTTCTTCATTCTCCCACATGTGTATGGGAGCTGCTGCTTCACCTTCCACTCAACTCCCTAACTGTCTGTAAAAGATGGGAAGAGAACGTTCTGGAGACTTGCATCAGCCGTAGCAAAGATCAGGCTCGCATGTCGACATCGCACACTTTCAAGGTCCGCAGCAGAACAATAGCATGTTTCAATGCAGAAGAAGTCAGGTCAGCTCTGGATTTTACTGCTCATAGCGTCCATGGGGAACAAGCTGTCTACTCTGCGGACACGTTTGCACAACACAACTTTGCGGAGCTCAGTAGGCTAAATTTGTGGGAGCGGGAGAAACAGACACACAGGTGCTTCACAGCTGTCAATATGGAATTTCTCCTGGCTCCTGACAATAGCATTTATTTTGATCACTCCTGAATGGGATTGCTCCTTTTAGAATTGACCTACTGAGCCAACCACCCCCCCCCCCCCCATTCTTGTGTTACTCTATAGGAATCTCATTGTTCCTTCGCACTGTGAGATCACAGTAAGACGTTTAGCTGCTATTCATATCAGTCTGGTGTTGCAAGGGTGCAAAAAAACACATCATTGTTTTATCTTTTACACATATCCTGCTGGTGTTTGTCATCATGACATCATGAAATCATTTTTAAACGAGTTGCTCAGTGCACATAGAAGAGTTAGCTCATGTACTGAGTGGTAGTAAATGAAGCCTAAATGAACAGGCGGTGTCATTTTTAAGTGTTTTTATTCCCTTTTAGCGGGACTTTTTCTCAAAGCCCAAATGTAAATATCACTATGAAGAAACGAGGCAGCAATATATTTGAAAAGGTTCAAATGCTGCTATAGCAACATTTTTAAAAAGGTCCTACAGGGGCCTGGGCTAAGTTTAGCTTCACAGTTAAGCATGTTCCAAGCAGAAGATGTGTGGCCCAGATTATTGCAGCGACTTCCCTGCCGACTGCTGCCTGTTGCTGCCGGGTGCCAGGTTGTTCTGGCTGGCCCGGAGGTCTCGGGTTGCGCTGCAGTCTCTGGGTGGTCCCGCACATGAGGCCAGAGCGTTGCCAGGCGCACTGGATGCTCCGTGCTCGCTCACATTCTGGGTACATGAGGGAGTCATCCTGGCCAGCGCGGGCTCGTAACGTTTCATCATGCTCCTTTGGACCGGGGGATACGGCTAAAGACGTCACACCAGAGTTACACCACTGCCATTATGCCGTGCACGGTTTTTTTTCCATCCCATAACACCATGATCGCATTCCCCTTGTGCCTACCTTACCGGCTGTGTTCCTCATCACACTCTGCCCCGAAGAGCACTCATTTGTTAGTGCTCTACCTGTAAGTGTGCATCAGAGACGCATCACCGTGGACGTGGCTTCCTCGCCGTCTCTTGGCGTGACGCTCGCTTCCTGGCTCTCGTCCTGCCTCACCACGGGAACGGGCTCTCCGCAAAATCTGTGGCAGGCGCTCAGCGTTTCCTCTCCTGGTTTCAGCGCCCGGGGCCTGAGGAAGGAGCCTGGATTATTACCACAGGAAACATGCGGTCAGCCGACACAGCGCCACCGGAGTGTTCCAGGACCGGACAGGGACGGCACATGCTCTGGATGACGTCGGAGCAGATGGTACCCGCTGTTCTAGGCACTGCCCAGCCCAAACAAACTGCTCAGTGTGTGTGTGTGTGTGTGTGTGTGTGTATAGGTGAGCAGGAACTGCCAGGCTTAATGAAAGTTTTACAGCTCGTCATCCTCACTGTGGGCCAGGTGCCCCATTCATTAGTTAGCATATGAAGAAAGTGCAGAGAGTTTTTTCCTGTCGTGCCCAGTTCAACTCACACCTCCTCTTCCCGAGAGCCCGCACGGGAGCCGCAAAACCCAGCACGCTCACGTGACTGCGACACGCTGTTAATCGCCAGCTGGGAAACGTGCGCGGCACGTTGCCTCTCCTGCGTGCACGGCGTGTCTGGAGCACCGCCAGGGAGGGGAGAGAGGGGCTTGTTTCGTGGTTGCCAGGCAAAGCGGGGCCCAAACAGAGACGTGAGATTTGATACACACTTAATTTCCTCAAGCTCACGATGGTCTCCACATCAGGGCCGCCCTGGTGAGCCGAGTCCCCCCGAGAGCCCAGGCGTGTCTGTGAGTCTTCCAGGGTATTTTCCAGTCGTTCATATTGAGTTGGCTTCGCCACAGAGGGATGGACAGCAAATGAATTTAGAGCATGTCCCGAGCCAGAATGTTAGGATTTCTGTCTCCCAAACCACACAGAAAACACTCCAACAGATAAACAAAGAAAACGAAGTAAAGATTCCCGCCTGACGGACGTCAGCGATGGCGTAACTTTGTGTGTGCGTTTCTGCGTGTTTGTGTGCGTGCGTGCATTTATGAGCGCGTATGCGTGTGTGTGCCTGTTTATGCGCCTGTATGTGTGGGTGTGCACCCAAAGTGTCAGCACGTGAGGAGGTTGGTCTGGCAGTCTGCCTGAGCCTCACACATAGCTCTGGGGTGGGGGCCAGGGGCCAGCTAGACAGCCTGCCCGTGGGTGAATTTGGGGGTGAATTTGTCTGCCTGAACTCTGGCAGATGTAAACGTGGATGGTGGATGGCGACCACACAAAAAGGGCCTGACGTCCACCTGCTGGCGCCATGGCTTTGGGTATGGGGGGGTTATGGGGGGTGCAAGGACAGTCCTCCATAATCCAGAACCACTGACACAAATTACTGACACAAACCACTGACACTGATGCATTTCAGTGGAGGCCCCACAAGACAACAAAGCTCAAATCAGTGCCACATGTAGTGAGAACGGCAGGCCTCCTGATCCCAGTTCTCCCTCTCCCTCTCTCCCTCTCTCTCTCCCTCTCTCCCTCTCTCTCTCCCTCTCTCTCTCTCTCCCTCTCTCCCTCTCTCTCCCTCTCTCCCTCTCTCTCCCTCTCTCCCTCTCTCTCTCCCTCTCTCCCTCTCTCTCTCTCTCCCTCTCTCCCTCTCTCTCTCTCTCTCCCTCTCTCTCCCTCTCTCCCTCTCTCCCTCTCTCCCTCTCTCTCTCTCTCTCTCTCTCTCCCTCTCTTGCTCTCCCTCTCTCTCTCTCTCTCTCTCTCTCTCCCTCCCTCTCTCTCTCTCTCTCTTTCTGTCTTACTGAGTGATATACTTGAGTGGGGGTAATTACCTTGAATTACAAGAATCTTTGCCAGACCTGCTTAGAAAATTTGTTCCCTGTAATTTCTATTTGACCCATAGGAACAGATGAATAAAATAAAGATTGTGCAAGCAATCATCGAATAAAATTAAGATAATGAAAAACATCATTCTGACCCTTATTTGTTGAAGTTTTCAATCTATGATCACTATCTCAGGATCTTGGTTTGTCATTTTTTTAGAACCTGATGCCAAATCGCCATATCAGTCATCCTGAGCCCTGATTGATAATCCAAGACTAATCCAATGAGAATGACCTCCGAAGACCCTCATGCTGCATACTGATTTATGTGCTCTAAACAGCACCATGACAACCAGGATGCTGGCTGGCAGACTTTGTCTTTTCAGATGTATCTCCCCACACTATCTTACTGATGGGCTTGTTTAGCCCAAATCCCCTGATGCACGTATAAAAATATATATCAACATAGCTCATACTTTATGCAGTTAATGTTTAACCAACCTCCCCCCCCATGTGTCCAACCCCCCCAATGTCCAACCAGGCTCTTGTCTAAGAATACAGTAGTGCTTTCTGACGTTGGGATCACTCTTTTCTCAGGCTGAAATGTATTGTTCCCATATATGACTCCTCTGGGAGCAGTGGAGCATTGTGGGTATATTTCCATAAACAATTACAGCTCGGCCAGCGATACTTTGACCTTGTTTCATGGTTGACGTGAAAGATTAATAAAACCCAGGGACACGTCTGGTGGACCACTCAGAATTGTTTTCATGTGGTTAGTTCAGGAACGTGGTTTTTAATTGCTACAATCATGACATTATTATTAGTGTTGTGTTATACAGTAATAAAAGTCTGTGTTGTATAAATAGTTGGAAACTGACTTTATAAATTCTTCTAAAACTCAGCTATGCTGCATAAAGTTTCCCTTCCACATACCAAGGTCTTCTTTCACTGTCATTATTCTGAAGCTTATGGTCTCAAACCAAGACGTTCCACTTTGAGGGCAGATTTCAGACTTCGATAGCCTCTTTGCCTCTTGAATGCTGAGTCATCTGTACTCCGCAATAGTTTGACGTTTGCTGTAATAAGTTGCTTTCCATAATGTCTTCATGGAGTTTGTTGTCTGTTTTGCTTAAGCAAGGATAACGCTAAATGGTCTTGAGGCAGCCATGGGACAATTACAAGCTTAAGCAGCTAATGGCGGCCTGAAGGCTAGATTCGGCCTGCTCTTCACACTGCAAGTGCAAATTCATGACAATCATAATTGCTGTGTTCCCAACTGTAGCTCGATGTGCCGTGTTTTATGGTACATTGTGTTCACAAACTGGACACATTCTAAATTCCTGCATAACATTATATAACCACAGGAATCTGTAGAAGAAGCTGCAGAGGGAACTACCATATTCAGAAACTATATATGCAACATTAGTAGTTTTCCTATTGAAGAAAATCAATATTAATAATTCATGGTAATAGAGACATCAAAGCTAATTTTAATTAGATTTCATACCTGTTCATACTTGTTTAGTTTGAGGCAGTATGCATACCGAGTGGGTGTTAGCTGTAAATGTTTTTGGAGACTGTTACCTGTTCTTTTCAGACAGGGAAGTTACTGGCAAATAGGAACCATTGTTAAGAGATGAACCTGCAGTTCTTACCTTCCCTTAAAGCAGAGCCAAACATATCCCTTGATATGAACCCTTGAATGAATATGCCCTTTGACCCAGACATATTAAACTGAAACAGACACCGAGCATGAATGAGATTCCCTCCCGCCCCACCCCCGTTCCCTCCCTAGTACCCCCGTTACCTCATCCACAAGAGCCAGGAGGAAAATGGACACTGCACCCCTGGTCTTTACCATGCTTGGCCAGGCTGTAGGCCTCTCAGGCTGCCTTGGTTTGTTCTAAAGTGATGCGGTTCCCCCATCTGACACCGAGTAAGAGAAGTCAAGTGATCTTACAGCCTCCCTCCCTGCACCCGCCATGATTCTGGCCCACATAATGACAGAAGAGGAACGTGAGTTCCCCTGCGTGCTCTGTGTTTCTTCCACATGACCCCTTATCAAAGTCAGCGTTAACTGGTGTTAAAACAGTCTGACAAAATGATTGCGTCTCACAATAGGTTCTTTTATAGATTTCTTTTTCTAAAACATGCAATGGCTAAAACAACAAATCTAATATGTAAGTTTTACACAGTACAGTATATATAAACACATTACACCATGGCCTTACAGAGCTTTTGTCAACACAATGTGGTTTGCATTTTCCACTTTCTGTTTCAAACTTTGCGATTTCTACAGGTAACCCAGTACCTACATAACTTCCAACACCATCAAATACTGCACACACACACACACACACCCACACACTCTCTCTCTCTCGTGATATAGTGAAACAGCAAGAGGTGGAGGGCCACCACACTCCTCAAGCCCCCCCCCCCCCCCCCCCCCCCCCCTTCAGCCCGCCCATCGTGAACCTGCCTCACATGTGCGTTTGGCCTTGAACAAACACACTCTTTGTTGGAGCGGCCACATTTATCAGGCCGAATCAAAGGCCAAGAGTGCATGACAATGCATGAGTAAGGAATGGCCGTCACACTTTCCCATTCTCCACTCTGTTTACCCATTTAGATACTGCAGCAGGACTCTGCTAATGACGTGACTTCAAACCGACGCTCTGATCTGCTGCCGTTGTAAGTGATGGAGTGATGACTCACATTTACATAGTCTGTAGTTATAGTTGGAATTAATATATTTGGCGCAGTCAAGCAACACAAATTACACAAGGTCACCCTGCACAACTCATGATCGGGGCGAAAGCTGAATTCAATTAAGTGTTAAGCAGGGAAAACAATGAATCATCCAATGGCTTCACGGGTCTTTTTCCAGCCCTTTGGTGATATTACAGCCCAGCCACAAGTGCATCTCTGAGAAGGAAACGTAGGTATATGTACAGAAAGTCTCATGTCCATAAAGCAATGCTGCAGCCAGTGGATACTCCCAGGGGGCCAGCAAACGTTTGGGTCTGAATCTGATCCCGAAATGCCTGATATGATTACAGACTTCACTTCAGAAGAAAGTTGCCCTCAGATTTATCACTACATCTACCACAAAAGTATCCCTCATTCGTTGATCAGAGTTCATTCTTGTCCTCCCAAGGTATTATGCAGTTTCTGTAACCCTTCAGGAAAAAGGCTTTTCTTTTATTCGGTTTGATTTATTTATTCCCTTTTTGACTCGAGGTTTTGCAATTCTTAAAGGTCAGGGTCTCTGTGGTACATCATGTATAACTGCTCTCAGCGGGGTGAACTTTCCACAAGAAAGAAGTCCATTTGGCTGGCGTTTGTTAAAGATAGCTGGCGAAAACACAGTGCCAAGCTGAGTTATATCAGCATTTAACCTTTGCAAATGTACAGCTCATCCAACATCATAAAAACATCAATCTTTGTGTTGTATAGAGAAGTTTGGAAAACCTGCACATGAGAACTCAAAGCAACACTGTGAAAATTTCACCTCACCTCACAACATATATACATAAATGCTACCCATGAAATATTAATTACGACTCAGTTTTCAGAGTTACTGAAACATTATAAGAGAAAAACCTCTTTGTGAATAGCAGTGAAGAGCACCAGGGGAGGCCAAGCTCTTTGATTTCATTCATCTTAATGGCTCTTGAGAAACTCGTTACTGGTGACATCAGCTGTCCGTTATTACTTGAGCCCAGGAAAGCGGGGTCTGAACGCACCGACAGCACAGGGTGTCTGTGATTTTCGCTTCAAATTGCAGAGTCATTCAACATTTCAATGGTTAGTTACTAACCTAAAATGACATGCTTCCCATGGATAGTGTAATTACGTGATTGGAGGCTTGCGTGTGTCTAGCACATGGCCTTCTGACTGTGTGTGTGTGTGTGTGTGTGTGTGTGTGTGTGTGTGTCTGTGTGTGTGTGTGGAGGGAAGAGTTAAAAGCATGGGTTAGTGGGGGTTGTGGTCAATCAACGGTGACATGTGGCGTTTACATGTAGAAAAGCACTATGGGAGGCATGCTGAAATTGCCAGAGCAGACCAAACAGAGAAAAAGCCTGCCTTCCAGTCTGTGCAACAGCCTCTCAGCCACCCACCTGCCCACGAGTCTTGCTCAAGTGCGACCTTAAGCTGCATGGTATGAGTGCTCGAGTGAGGAATGCAGGTATGGTATCTTCGTCTAGACAGGAGCGTCCAGATTATCCTGTGTCTGCTCCTAGCGTCTGGGGGGTAGCACTGTGAGCCTGTCCTGCATAGGACGGGCCCAGATCACCAGCGTCCCACCGAGACACCACTCAGCTATAAGCCACTGGCCGTGGGCCTCCTACTGAAAGCTTTAGTTCAGTCATACATAAAAAATGTAAACAGATAAATTCTTGGAATCTCGCAGGTTTACTCATATGTCAGGGATAAGATATTGGCCATATTAATCTTATATATTAATGGGTTTTCAACATATGAATGTGTTATACTTTTAATTGAACATTATCACAGAATTAATCTTGGGAGTATGCAGGTGAGTTTTCATTTCTGTGGATTTATTGTTTCAGTCAGAAATCCTTTTCACATCATAATGACTCATGTCACCATTCACTCTCTGTGCACTCACCACCAATCATGCGTAGCTCGAGTAAAATATTTTCCATTCTGACAGTATTAGAGGGCTTGTTCAGTGTGTTCACAAGCAACATGCACTGCGGGATTCCACTTCTAGGGTTGACGTGTAAGGCTAAAACATTCTGTAGTAATGACAAGATGAAAGCGACAAGACCAAAAAACTAAAAGAAACCCCAAACAGGTATGAAAATATGTCATCCATTTATAACAACAGCGCATGCACCTCTAGCAGTATAACAAAAGGTCCCTGCAGTGTCTCGTGGGAATCAGCTGCCCAGGAATGCCTTGATGAATACATAGTCCTCTCACTACATTCTTTTGTGAACTCACTGAGTTGCTATAGCGAGCAGTGTATTTTCCATAAACTGTGATAACAGTCTGGATATTTTGTCCAAATTGTGAAACAAGGCTGCAGTTTTTAATATGCGTGAATATTTTCCTAATAGATTTATTAGGTCTCGTTGGTGGGCTAATATTGTTCTTGACCCATTCAAAGTTGACAGAAGAGGCACGTTAGCTGTTTTAGTGATGTAAGGTGCATAATTCCCCTTGGTACAAACGTAGACCCCGGTCAGATTATATTGCAGTCTTAGCGTAGGGATCGCTTTGAAGTTCCTATGATTATTTGAAGTCAAATTAAAGTTGCGAGGAATGTTCCTCACCATGCCTTGTTGTTTTTTGATGATCGTGCAGAGAGCTCATGTGTAGATCAAACTAGAACAAATTCACAGGTCCAGATTATGGCAGGATTTAAAAAAATAACAAACATGTTTTGGGGCCCTTGGTTCCAAATGTTCCATTCCTAGTAGCAGGACAAACCCACAGTTTTCACAGGGTGAAAGATGATATGGTATATTGCTTTGGTAAGGAATTTTCGTACAGGTTGTAGAACAAAATGTCAATTTAGTTCTATTTCATTTAAAAGATGTATGCTTCAGAATTTTTGTAGATTTATGTCACCATACGGGGGCCCCCTGCCGGCTGCCTCCATCTACAGCACCAATAGTTTGTTGTCCTGTTGTTGTTGTTGTGTTTGTCCCTCAGGTGGGCGGGGCCTACAATAATCCCCGGCACCTGAGGGCCGTTTGTCTGTCTATATGTGTCTTGTCTTTGTACCAGTTGACCGCTGGTTATTGTTTCCTTAATGTGGATCATGTCACGGGTTTTGAGTTGTGCACCTTATTCATTAATTCCTCCTTTTTCCCCTGAAACTGGCGTGATCGCTTCCTTTTTATTTTGTACTCCTCGCCCATCACAATATACTGTTCTGTCTTTTAAGATATTAAAATGTAATTTTTAATCATACCATTCTGCCACTATTCAAAGGGGGACGCACATTCCTCAAATAAGCAAGATTTTATCACTCTGATGTCTGAAGATGATTGTAGTCATAGCAACAGATCAGAATAGCAATCACTGCATCACAGATTCCAAATTGCACACACCCACAAAAGCAAGAATGATTTAGGCACATGATACAAAGTACATAATAGTCATTTTTGAAGGAATTCAAACTGGTATGTGTCTGCGCACGTGTGTGTGTGTGTGTGTGTGTGTGTGTGTGTGTGTGTGTGTGTGTGTGTGTGTGTGTGTGTGTGTGTGTGTGTGTGTGTGTGTGTGTGTGTATGCATGTGTGTAGACTTGTGTATAACTACAAACCTTTTGCTGAGTATATTTGTGGGACTGACATTACAGAGATCTAACATTTAAATATTCTTCAACGGTTTGATAATCAGTAGGATTATCTGTGTGCAACAATTGTGGATGTTTCTAAGTAAAACATGGTCAAATATAAAACTGCCATCTGGAGAGGTCAGGGCAGCTTTGTTCTGTACACCTAAATGTGCAGCTGCACGCCTGGAGGGAAAAAGAGTCTCAGACATTCCACTTGTCTTTTCTATAATGTTATAAATCCTGTAATATGTACAGAAATTGGTCTTCAGTCTCAGAAATGTGTCCTCTAAGTAAAACATTGTACTTCTGACCTCTTGTCGCATATTAAGCCATTATTGGTTTCATATGCTCAGGTGTTCCTTGACTTGAGTACCCACAGGAAATGTGTTAGAATGTTTAGTATAAATGAAATGCCATTTGTGGACAATTAAATCATTGAGCAGTCAGGAAGGAAAAGGTTTCAGTCAGTGTGCCATCATACATGTACTGTCAGAGAGATAAATATGTGAAAATGAGGAGCTTAGCATTAAATAATGCACCCTTCTTCCCTAATAAAGTTCTAATAACTATCATTAGTGTTTACTGTACCAGACTATGGACTGAAGTAGCGTGAACATATTACCATAACAGACACAGAATGACATACAGCCTTCAGTACTTTATTATAACAGAACCTGATCTGTGTACACAGTCTTTATCGTCTTACTGTATGCTATTTAGACATTTGGGTAATTTCATCCAGGTATATAAACAGGGCTGGGTACAGTAATGTAACCGAGTAACATAATCGGGATACAAAAACAGGTATTCTGTTACAGTTACCCTACATGAAAGGCAGTACATTACTAGTAAAGTTTTTGTAAATATGGCGATTACTAGCAAGATTACACTATAACGTAGTAATGATCACTTAGCCTACTGCTTTGCCCTTTTCTTTTCTTTATTGCTTTATTTTTATTTTCATTTTATCTTTTCATCGAGTCAATTGCATGACAGCAATGTCCTTGTCGAATCTAACCTACGTTTGGGTTTTTAAATATGTGACATGCGTTGGGTTCTTACTCAGGGAATGTATTTAACTGCATTGCGTTGGAATGAGTGTCTAGAAACGACATTTACATGTACGGTCGCAATTTGGGCGCTAATAACCACTGACCGTGGACAGATTTGTTTCTTGTGGACACAGGATTTCTTTAGGTTCTTTAACACATTTTTCATTTTTAACATGGTATTTCGTGGACAAGATACTTGTTTCATATTACTTTGTGCATGTTAAGTAATGTTAAGTAAAAGTTACTGGAATTCAAACAATCAGTTTGAAAAACACCTCATGTTGAATAGGTGCCACATAAATGTGTAATAAATGCGTAATTCAGGCAAGGTGATATATTCAGGTTAAATTAAATGTTTTCATTCTACAATGTATATTCTGACCGTAAAGTCAGTAGCTACATAATTAAGGTCCATAACTATACTGTTGTGTAAGATGACTTGTCTATGACTGGTGTTGGGAGATTACTGATAATATAGATCACGATCGTCCTCCACACACTTCCCAGCTGTCCTGGGTTTGAAATGGAAAATGCACAAAAATGATGACAGTAATAGTGTCTTTTTTTCCTACAAGACAATCTTGTAGACATCATCTTCAGCTTGAGTACATTTACACTGCAGCATGTGTGTAAGTTTGATTTTGACTGAATAGACAGAGAGTCTGGCTAGACTGCTGTAAAGTTTAATCATTGTGAATACCTGGAGTCCCAACTCTTCTTATTACCCCAGTGTCGTGTTTGCATTCAGCCTCTGAAAGACATGTACCTTTCTTAATCTTTGTCTGTGGCTATTGATTGAACACCTAGTTACTTTATTTGAAGACTGACTCATCCACGCCTGAAAAAATGTTTAAAACCAGCGTTATGTCAACATGCAGCACAATGTTTGACTTGGACACAAGATAACACTGTTCAGAAAGATTTATCCGTAAGTAATGGACACTGATGTTTTAATCGTTTGTTTGATTTTGTGTCAAATGTTCTTTTGGTATAAAGTGAATTCAGAGATCCTCAGTTTGGTGACGTTCTTTTTGTGCCAAATGATTTATAAAGGTGGAGTCCAATATTACATCTGTGTTTAATCTTGAATATGAAATAGGCCAATATCACACTCTTGGCCTATTTAATCCTAAATACCATGCATTAACATGAATGAAATATTATCACGTTCATGCCTGTGGTGGGTAACTATTTATTGACTTAGTCATCTCCGGTGTCCTTGGTTTCAGAATACTATCTTTAAAGATCTTTATGTGGGATATGTAGTTTATTTTTAACTTGTCTTTTTACCTCAGAGGGACTTTTATCTCCACCTCAGCCGTTCCTTTCGTCTGAAGAGTGTACTCTCTTATTTCAGGAAAACAATCTGTAAATTGCATGCTGGTTTGGACTCAATCATAACAACTCAAAGTAAATAGGTCACAACGAGTGCTTCGTTCCCCCCCCCCCCCCCCCCCCCCTTCCTACCTCCCCCAGGTCAGATGAAAAGCACATGTGTCTCCAGGGTTTATTTTTACTCCCCTTTAAAGATGTTAGAGTTTGAAACCACTTCATGACTCTAAAGGGCTTGGGGGTTTCGGAGTTGTGGCAGGGAATGTTTTTCCGCAGTTCATGGAGGGACGTTGTCTAGGAAGAGCAGATAGAGACCTGGGGACAGAGTGAAGGTGCTTCATGTTAGCATTAGCATGTAGCACCACGCGTGCTAAAGAGCATACCTGATCACCCAGTCTCCTGATGATGACCACAGCTAACAGATAGCTGTTGTGCTTCCTTGCATGAATAAAGGTAACTTTAAAAGATTCAGCTGCCTATTGTGAAACAAATGCACAAACAGAAAGTGCTAAAGTAAAATTTTGTTAATTCATCTTCAACTCATCTTCAACTAGGCATTAATCTTTGTAAAGACAATAAGGGTGGTTAGCCATACACTGTTGGACAAACAGTGGGCAAACTGTTGGACATAGGTGGGTGTACAATATGTACATTATGTAGTTCTGAGCTAATGTAAACACTGAGCCCAAATAATGTCATCTATTGAACTCTTGTCTCAAAGCAAAAGTAACTTCTTCAAATAACAGTGAAGTCCGACTGATCCTAACCTCTTAATGTAATCTGATTAGATCTGGTTTCTTTTAATCCTACTTGTTAACTATTATCAAAATGGGATCAGTGTTGATACGCAGAAAGATCCGGTGCTGTGTTGTGTATTTTAGTTGCAGAAGTTCTTGCGTCTGTGTATGTGTGTGTATGTATGTGTGTGTGTATGTTTGTGTGTGTGTGTGTGTGTGTGTGTGTGCACATGTGGCCCTGATGTTTGCACACAGGACGAGTCATCCAGAGTACACAGGAATGGCGGCACCTCTCTGACACTCTTCTGTCACTAATGTGACACTATTCTCTCACTAATGTGACACTCTTCTCTCACTAATGTGACACTCTTCTGTCAATAATGTGACACTCTTCTCTCACTAATGTGACACTCTTCTGTCAATAATGTGACACTCTTCTCTCACTAATGTGACACTCTTCTTTGCTTACAATCTTCTACTAGTGAAAGCAAGAGCAGTATTTCTCATACCACTCCACTTTTGCATGGAGCTTTAACCATAACAAAAACAAAAGCATGTCGAGGAAACATTCCATGATGTCGTTGTTGAAGATCCTGGTCTGATAGTTCCGTTTTTACCCATCAAGACGTGAAAGAAAACTTGTGCTTAATCTCAAAATGTCACGGTTTGCCATGCAAAATCTGAAAGGGATTATCCTGATGCTAGACGCGTGGCTCAGCACGGCCCGTTGACTGAGTGAAACCGTTAAACTAGCCCAGCTAGTAATCAGAGACAAAGCGAGTCTACGAAAATCTCACCAAGTCTCGTTAGCATGCAATCGCTTGAATTTCAACTGAGTTGAACTGAACCGGGCAGAACATGTAGGAGCCTTAAAGTCAAAGCTAGTGATGAGTGAAGAGGATCAGAGAGCCGACGCAGTACCGTGGCCCTCTCCATGACCCCAGCGAAGTGCACACGGTGCATGTATGGGCTTCCCCCCACAGCCCCAGGGGCTCAGCAGTCTGGGATCATGGAGAGATACTGTGCTGTAATCACACTGAGCTCCAGGCTGTGCTGTCATGTCAGAGCACAATTTAGGTGTCCGTTTGATTGTTTCTGCATTTTTGAAAATCTAGATTAAAATTCTTCATCTTATTTGATCATATTTATTGTTACTTAGTGTTGTTTAAAAAAAACCTAGGAAATGTCCCATAAAGGCTGCTGGCTCCATTAAGCTAGGGCTTCCCTACAGACTCCATTAAGATATGGTGTCCCTACAGACTCCATTAAGATAGGGTTTCCTGCTGCCTCACAATATTGCGTGCTGATGATGTGGGCGATAGTATCAAACCCTGCAATCAGTAGTACTGCGTTGGTGACTCAGCTGTCCTGAAAGAAAGAACAGAGAGAGAGAAAGAGGTAGCAAGATAGAATGTCCTTAGCTGCTCCCAGGAAGGAATGACTGCTGATGTCACAAAGCCAGGTGTGCTCACACGCAAGGATTTCCCTCAAAGAACACCCGTTGCTAGGCAGCACTGCAGCAGACAAATACAAACAATGGAATTCCATGACTGCCACCTTCCAAATGTTTAATAGTAACTGCAGTCCCGTATAATAATACACCACTGCTAATTAGACCACACCAAAGTTACATACTGTACTAAGACATCAGTCCATTAGGGTTTGTGGCCCGCTGAATTAACTCATCAAGCAATCTACTTTCACTTACAGTTTTTCTGAAATCTCACAGCAAGCTCATGCACAATAGCCTTATGCTATCAGCCTGCCAAATATAGAAACAAACTAAACAATCACTGGCATATAACTGAAGTTTGTAAACCTATATAATATATCTGGTATAGCCCACTGTCCATATCTAAGCAGGAACATAGCAAAGTTATGCATGACGATAACTTTGGGCATTTTAATCTTGGATGTAGAATCATTTTTTTTTTTATCCCTGTGATTAATCAGTCTGTAATAGAAAACGTCCTCACAAGTGTGTGACAAGGGAGAACTCATTACAGGATAATGACCTTGGCTACGTTTCAGTCAGAGTACAGTAGAATATAGATTATAGAATGATTTATGGAGTAAATGTGATTCCTGGTACCTCTGAGCTCTGTCAATGAATAACATAATCATACGTGCTTCATAATCAAATAATTAATAAGTGTGATGTCAGGAATTAACCCAAAACAACTTTCAAACAAAAAGTCTATTTTTTAAAAATAGACTACCAGTTGGTTAAGATGAACAAAAAATGAACGTGTCCTAAACTCAGTGTTCATGTTTTGAAAGGAGACCGTGAGGAAGGTTACAGCGCCCTCTACCTTTTTCTTCTTATTGTTTTTTTTTTTTACAAAGACAATAAGATGTTTTACTTGTTGTGGATTTCCTGCCTAATTAACTGTGTTTTATCATAGGGTACACATGTTCATCTAGCTCCTAGCTCTAAGTCATCAGCATTTCCAAAACATTCCCAAATACACTGTTTCCTCTGTAGAACAACACAGTTATCATTCATTGTGTGTGTGTGTGTGTGTGTGTGTGTGTGTGTGTGTGTGTGTGTGTGTGTGTGTGTGTGTGTGTGTGTGTGTGTGTGTCACCATGTAGACTATGAGCACCTCACATACCAGAACCAGCCACAGAGATTAGATAATAACATAATACTCAACGGAAATGTCTGCAAGACAGAGTTTTGCTTAAACAGCCGTAATGCCAGTATCAGACAGACAAACAGTGGGCCAGGATTCCAGAGATTTTCTAATTGCTTTGAGACTGAGATTTGTTCATCTCCACAGATATGTCAAAACCTCGTATTCACATTGGGCCGGTTAAACAGTGATGAATAACACCTCTTATGGTCGCATTAGCCTCTGAATGGCAGGCTTAAGCACTGGCATCATGTGTCATTGCTCAGCAAGAAGATAAATCTCATTATGAATTCTTTGAAAAAGTCCCTATTTTACTGCACTTTGGCTTCAAGGACACCAGCTAGTCAAAACATGGAGATGTGCCCCAATGTGTCTGGGGTTTGGTGTCCTGACTTACAGGATATTAACATAAGCCAAATGCATTATATTAAATATATAACGTATATTTTGGCAGAGTTTCCTCTCATTATAAGACTGCATGGAAACTCTGGAGGCCAAGTGATTACTGGTCACATATGCTTTAAAACGTGATGAAATCTTGAAAACTCGGCACAGCTGTCCTGTACAGGATGATTGTCCTGGGACGTGCACTAGAGAACAATGTAGCAGAACACCGTTCAGTACAGAGAGTGCTAAAACAATGGCTCCGTCACTCGTGTGTGTTCAAGCAAGTCCCTGAAGTCACGGTTTACCACGTAGTGCCTGAACATGCGACTTTGATCCACTTCCTGTATCGCATTCCAGGGGGCGGGGTTTCACGGGAGCTGACATCAGCCGGCAGGAGCGCAGGCCGCTGTGTTCGTAGGACTCGGTGTCTGAAAATAGCCGTCGACTTTAGACTGGACAGACCAAAGAGGAGAGACCTTTGTTGACATTGGTAGGCATGAATAATTCTTAATTCAGACACTACAGCAAAACATGTCCGGGTTCCCTGAGAACTGACTGCTGTTAGAAAATTTAAGGCAAAACAAAATGCAGCAAAGCTCCTTGATGCTGTGATTGTGGGATAATGAGTGATGTTGTGCAGTGCAGCACAGTGTACGAGTACTGAAATCAAATCACATCAAAGTTCATTTGTCACATACACAGTCATTATGGAAACAATTACCCTCTCATGCCATACAGAAAAAAACTGAATCCTGTTTTTTCTCAGTGTTCACTTCAAATGTTCTATACTGTACCATACTATATACAACACAATTAGTTAATCATTAATATGAAACTCTCTTTTTCTAAGTATTCCATGTTATCAAGATCAGTCCATACTTACATCGTCTAAACATTTCATAGCATTACTGTAATGTAGGAATAAGTCAGGATTAGATTTCATGCAAACAGATGTAAATTAGCAGATCTAAAATAGCCAGCAGAGCAATGTGATTACCCCATCACTGCTAAAATCTCATGTTATCATGAGCTAATATATGACTGTACCACTGTATAAGGTCTTTCAAATGTAGACTTTTTGAAAAAGAGGCAGACATACAAAAGGCAGGTGGCACAGGGCTAAAGGACAGAGCAATCTGTCCAGCAAAACACCCAGTTAAATCAGGTCAATCTCACGCTGAATCAGGCACGTGACAGCAAGGGAAACGCAAAGCTGTGCAGAACTCCAGGATTTGAATTAGAGGACCCAGTAAAGTGCTTTTAGTATGGGCTCTTTTATAGGCCTGTAGCATTTCTTCAAAGCAAATGGATTTGATCACATTGCTATGTGCATCCTGACACAAAACGCACGACTCTTCACACAAGTACATATGGTGAAGATGTACAGTTTACACCAGGCTGCTGGCTGGAGATTGTTATTCCTGTAACTGGAACATTAGGTGTTGATGGACTGAGGAATTTTCCCATATGCCCAAATATACATGGATCTTACTGGCCCTCTACATTTGCTTTCTTCAAAAGCAAATTATAGATTATATACTCCATATGGTTCCTATGGACTTCAGTTAAAAAACACAAGCCGTATGGAAACAAACTGTCACGTTCAATAGCCACAATCCTCCAGGGTTCCCTTTTTCTCCTCTAACTTGATCATTTTAAAGAACATGTGGCCAATGTCCATTTGCATTAGACAAAACAAAAAAAGTTATTCAAAAGAGTGAGTCACCCAAGCATTTCTATCATGCTACAAGGAGCCCCTAGTCTAGACAATGGATCTAAATAGCTATTTCCACTCTGCCAAAGGATCCTGGAAAATGAGTGTCGTCTGAAGCATCAAACACACACGAGCTGCCTGAGGGACTTGTGAGACGAAGACATTAAAAAGGGTGAAAGAAGAGAGCTTAATGTTTAAGGCTTGTGTGTGGGTAATTGATAGGCAGAGTCTGGCTGCCTTAACTAGCTGGTGGAGGAGGGCTGTAATTTAGATGTGAGCCGCCCCCACTCTCAACTCATCATATAGATGTAGCAGTAAGACAAATGAGAGATGGGTCCTTTAGTCACACACACACACACACACACACACACACGGGCACACAGGTATTATAGGACATTTCTTTCAGCAATACAAGTACATGTATCAGTTTTCTGCAAGGGCATTTCAAAATACACTGCATCAATCAGTTACATAATCATAAACAAGAACACCCAACACAACCATATGGCTTTTTGTAATTATGCAAATAATAAACTAAATATAATAAATACAACATAAAATAAATAAAATTAAATAAATGTAAAAGTGGAAATGGGGCATTCTTACTCTGTGACTTCCTCATTCAGATGGAAACGTCATGCCAACTAAAGGGTACATGGCAGATACTTTATACAACATCACCAGCCAACTGTGGCCCAGCGAGTTTGTTCAACCCATGTGCCAAAGGGGTTTTAAGTAACACATAAACCCACAGATCTAAGAAAATGTAATGGTTTTCCTCGGTTTTCATCTGCCTGTGGGTAGTAATTATGCTGTTATGATTCCCATCTGTGTTTGATATTTGGATGTACATGTCCTGTTTCTTTGATTAATAACCAACCATAATTAAAGAGACATGAGGTGTGTCATTACTGAAAACTGTGTTGAGGTCAAAGGTAATTGAGTAGCAAAAGAAAACAGGCCCAGCATGCCTTGCGATGAAGCTAGCAAACCCACAACATCAGATCAGCAGCGGAGCATTACCAGTGCTCCAATATTCAAAACCATCCCAGAATTCATAGAGATAAAGAAAGAGACCACAGATCTTAAGATGAAATGATGCTTGCTCTGTCCTTTATTGTGGATCTCTCTTAAATGTCATCCTGTTAGGAATTTTCAGTCTAAAGATGTTACTATGAATCCTGTTGTCACATGACACATGAATATCACATGAATAAATAAAATAATTTTATTTACATTTAAGTTATGGTCAGTGCTGTATCAGTGTTTGTTATGACTTCTTTTGCAGCTGTGTGGAACAGTGTGGGGGATCATTTGCTCACATGTTCTTTATTAGGTTATCCTTTGAACGCTTTAAAATGGCAGTTAGCCAAAGGCACAGAGCTTAAACATAAACAGTCAGAACTGATGGAGTATGTTTGGAATCCCAGTGGGCAATGCGTATTCGTCATCAGCCGACCCTGTGCTGCACAGGTCAGTGACAACACTGGCCCTTCCCTTCATAAAACAGGTTGACA
The DNA here is from genome assembly GCF_052324685.1 of Brachyhypopomus gauderio. Lineage (NCBI taxonomy): Eukaryota > Metazoa > Chordata > Actinopteri > Gymnotiformes > Hypopomidae > Brachyhypopomus > Brachyhypopomus gauderio. Next base: position 483,426 of record NW_027506905.1, read on the forward strand.
TCATAGCAATCTAAGTACTTGCAAGCTAACATATTTTAGCCTCTGCTTTTTTTTTGCTTTGCAATCCTTCTAAAAGATAACATCACTGTCTGCATTTTGACATCTCCCTCATGTAATTCAGAGTGTTTGCTGTTTCCCTGCTTTAGCGAAACTCCTTTGGTCTGATGTGCAAAGAACCTGACCTCTCCCTCCATCTAAGAAGGCCAGTGTCGTCCATGAACGTAAGCTATGTCCCCAATTCATTAGAATTTCCTCCTTGCTCAGTTAAAACAACATAATATATATTTTTAAGTACATCTTGATTTTTTTTAGAAAATAGGCTGTGTGTGTGTGTGTGTGTGTGTGTGTGTGTGTGTGTGTGTGTGTGTGTGTGTGTGTGTTGTGTGTGTATGTGTGGGTGTGTGTGTGTGTGTGTGTGTGTGTGTGTGTGTGTCTGTACTGCCTCCGGCTAAACAGCAATGAATATCTTATTAGCTATAGTTAAGATGGTGTGTTTGTCAAGTCTCTTTGCTGTATAGACTTATACCATCTGTTTCCTGATGGCTAATATTTTCATTTATTGCATGCAGTTCATTATAATCCAGAGCAGCCATTTTATAAGGACTGTAATTACTTGTTTCACAACACAATTCTTCACTACAATGGACTGGACTAAAATGTCCCAAACTAGTTCTGAATCTCTTCCAGACAACAATTAAACCCAAACTAAAATACTAAGGCAAGAGTAGAATACTTGAGTCTGGAACATAGACTTATCTGCACCTACACAATCCTTTGCTCATAATCTAATCTCTTCATCTGACAACCTGTCAATCTCTTAATCTGTCAACATGGAGAATGTTATCAGAAAAGCCACCACGTCAGTGAAACAGATGTGACGTTGGGACAGTGTTGTGACTACAGGCTGATGGAGACATTGCCCGTTCTCCTCTAGTATTCTAACACCGCAGTTACAGAACTTTCATTACATCTGCAATTTCTGACTCCTGATTAGAGACCATGAGTGGTAGTGCATCTTGGGTGGTGGATGCAGGAGTTTAAGACAGATGTCTGCAGCTTCATGGTGGGGACACGACATGTGAAGAATGTACAGCACTCACTGGAAATTGGTCACTGTCTGTATTGTAAATAATAGTTGTAAAATCAGGGGAAAAGAATTAAATGTATTTGACCAACTGTCTGAGCAAACTCTTGATTTAAATCCAGGAAATTGCACCTTTTACCAATGGATACAATGAACAATTAGTGTAGTGCATCATAGCAGTCCATCATTATGGAAAATGGAAAGCATGTTTCACATATTAAAGCCAAGCAGTTTTCATGCAGTGAATTAACTGCAAAGGCTATATGGTAGGATATATTATTGCAAAGTAAGAGATAACAATTTGTCAATAACTGAGAAAAGCATTAATAGCATATCATATATATCTTAACCATCTCCAAAGAGCTTTTATTTTGAAAGGTTAGGATTCGACACTAACTCTTTTTTCCTTTTCAAATGACTAAAAAGCAACTCACACTACAAATCTTTGAGATAAGATGAATATAATACGCATCAAAGAGTTACAGCAAAATGGCAATTCAACATAATACACTCACATTTTCCCAGATAACATCAAAACTTGTTCATTATTATCAGAACCACATGGGAAAATTTGTCATAGTCTAAGTCAAAGCACTTCTTCTCACCAGGGCAAACTGCTGCAAAATAATTTATTACAATACTAATTAAGGAACTAGACAAAAAAAGAGAGAAAATTTTAGGCCAGGGACACTGTCTCTTGAGAGTCTACATCACTTTCTCAAGACATATCTCACCACTAGGAAAATGAACCCCACCATTGCAACATTGGATGCCAGAGTTTCAAAGATCTCACCTGGCAACACCTGACTATGCTATTGCATATTGTTATCCTGAATCTTTACTTTCTTTGATTTGGGGGACTATACATTTAATATTCCACATCCTGGACTAGATTTGGACCATGAATAAAATTAAAGAGGAAAATCAACTAAAATGTAATAGTCCCATCTCCGAGACCCATGTAAAGCTCAAGCTTAGTGTAAAAGATTTTTTAAATGCGATTGGTGCTGAGATTAATCTATGGTCTAGGTGTAGTCAATATCCAGGAAACCAGCCCTATATGAATATTAACCAGATATTAGCACAGTTGTTATTCATTTCTGAGAAACTGATTGATTTACACAAATATCAAATTGTCACATTATACATACTGATGATGGCTTGTGTGGTCTACAGAACCATTCCAATACAATGTTACTAACAAAAACGGGCTTTAAATGGAGTGAGGCACAATGTAAAAATGACCAATCTTTACAGATCATCAGATAGGATTGAAATCTAGCCAGTTCAACGTAGACACATGCACTTGTGAAGCTTATGTGGTAGTCATAAAGCATGCTACATATTAAGACCATGTACTCATTTTGGTGTCCCCCTGACTCAGTGTGTGAGACTCCATTAATAATAATGATGAGGTCTGTGTACTACACTGCACTCAACAAGAATCTAGTCAAAGCTCGCTGGACAGTTTATGTTGCACTATAGATCTAATGGCGCCATCTGGTGCCAAGTTACAATCAATGCACTTGACAATTTCATATTGCTGACACCATATCCCAGTGTATGGTCTAGAAATTAATCTCTTGGTTTGGTTTCTTTGTATTAGATGTACCTGTTTACTACACAACTGTACAACAACAGTGTCTGCACGTTCGGCTGCTGAAGTTCTAGACGTTCATAGGATCGACCGCAGTAAGCATACATCATTATACCTCATGAAGTAGGTCCTGCAGTTTTTGAATCAATACAAATCAGCGAAACACCAGAGACCATAGAAAATTAAATGAAACAATTTAATGTTACAATGCACAGCCTGGGAAGCTACTTTGTACTATTCTACCTGAACACTGTAGTTAGCTTTACAAGAGCCAATATGATATCCTGGGAAATGTTCAGTTACTTTACATTTGCAGAACTTTAGGATCTCAGTACTTTGACATACAAGTCATTCAGTATAAACTACGATCAGAATACACGGCACAAATTAAACAAAAGGATACATTACAGAAGCATAGCACAAATAATTTAATAGACAAAATGTAATGAAGAAAGTGACATGAAACCTATATATATATATATAGAAGAGAGAATGTCTAAAATTAAAGTTTCTAGCATATACTTCTTTATAAGCCAGAATTTTCAAAAATATATATATAACGTAACAGAGCAAGAGATGCCACACCACACTCTTAATATATATCATGGTAGAATATTATAATACCACTACAAGGTTTTAACCACCCACAACAGCTCAGGGACTGCCATCAGACATGCTTCAACTTAACAGAGAGCACAGCAAATTCACACATAGTACTATTATGATCTGTATTGTCATCATTAAAGCCTCTGCAGTTCTAGCAACAAAGCTACCCTGCCAGATGCTGTTAGGTAAAGCTCTAGAAGCAAGATGCAATTGTTTACATGACAGCCTCTCAATTTTACAACACGAAGGAATGAATCTATGAATCCTGCATTGACTGAAATCCAACATGTATGATCAGTTTGAATCCTCCATCATTTAGTCCAGCTGACTTTAGGGATATCATAATGCTCCGTCAGGGTGTCTAGATGTCTGTTAAATTCCTAGAACAAGAGAAGATGCATCATTATTACCAAAGCAATATATTATTCAACATTGTATGCAGACAATCTCTCTCAATAATTTTCATATTTTCCATTTGGGAAAGGCTCAAACTGCACATGTGAAGAAGTTGTGCAATAACAGATCGTCATGGCAACCCCTCAAAACGCCATATTTCTACTGTGTTCTTACTTTCAGACATACTACATATTCAATGACCATTTTACAAATTTCCGAGGATAAATACACCAATAAAAAAGAAATGTGGCAGATTATGCTGGGGGCAGACTGATTAATTCAGCACATATCAAAGCTGTGGCCCTCAGCATACATGCTTTTAAATATTACACACCAGCATGGCAACGTCAATAAGAGTACTTAGTGACTCAGTGTGTCTGGTTAAAGGTGTGATGGAAATCTTCCTCAAAATCTAAACCTTAAATTAATCTGAAAGTCATGAAAATACATTCTTACCTCAACTCTGCGTTTGTGTGTTTTGGAGGCTTTGGTCAAAATTCTTTCCATTTGCTAGTGAAAATTATGAAAGAAGAAAACAAAACACTTGAATAAAATGTGGGAATGTCACGAACAACGATTACAGTGGCGACAACAACAGCAGCTACTTCTGAAGGAGTTGAGGATCTAGAGGCTGAGCCTCCGTTAAAACTATTGAAGATACACCGTGTTGCCTGGATTCAGCGCTTGGACTCACCAGAACTGGCTCATCACAGACATCTGCTTTATCGCGGAATAATGTCCGTTTAAATGTTATTAAGAGGTGTACATACCCGTTTAAATGTTATTAAGAGGTGTAACATACCCGTTTCTCTTGTATCTTGTCAAATGCCATTTGTGCTGGCGTCCTTTTGTCAACATAGACTTTCTTTTTCTCCTCTTCGTCGTTTTGGGCGGTCAACACTTGTTTCTCCAGGCGTTTTCTTTCCTCGTCCTTCTTCTTTTTCCTGTTTAATTGGTATTAGAGTTACACACGTCACGTTTATTGCACACCACAAGTTTACTATTAGACCACACACACACACCACACGTTTACTATTAGACCACACACACACACACACACACACACACACACACACACACACACACACACACGTTTACTATTAGACACCACACACACACACACACACACACACACACACACACACACACACACACACACACACACACACACACACACACACACACACACACACACGTTACGTAGTAGCTATGCTAACATGCTAGTCCCAAGGCCCACAGTTGAGTAACTAAACCACCACGACGTTCACACACGGCTGCGCTTGAGTAAACATTTGAAATTCACACTAGACATTTGAAGTTATGTACTTTTTACCAGCCGAAACCTGTCCAATTCCTTTGAGTTTTAATGAGCCTTTTTGGACAGACGAATATTCCGCCATCTTCTCAGTCTCTTCTAGAACACACGGACCGGAAGCTGTGGTGATATTACACACACGGACCGGAAGCTGCTCTGATATTATACACACAGGTTGACCGCTACTGCCCTCTAGTGGAGAGGAATGCACTACATTTGCTAGCAAATAATTATTTTCATATCAGATGAGACGCAGTCATTGTCAATGAATAAACAATTAGCTGCTGCTGCTTTTCGATGCTGACTTGTTTCTGCAAATGTGTATGTAAACCTATATTACAAAAATAAACCTATATTACAAAAATAAAACTATATTACAAAAATAAACCTATATTATTACCGCTATCTCAGCGGGTACAACACTGCGCAAGCGCAGTACCAATACTAGCGCGAGCTCGTCTTCCCGGAAGTGTGGCTGTAACAGCATGGTGTAGGCTCTTATGAGAATGTCTCTTAGTAACATATTGAATCATTTTAGGGCGGCTCGTTTCCCTCTTTTTAATTCACACGCTGAATTTTGTACTTACTTTTTTTTCAACAGACAGCTCCAGGCTCGAGGATATGCTAAGAAAGCCAGTATGGTTTATCTTTATTTTCCATGTTTTATTTCTTGGGCGCTTGCTAGCTAGCTAAGTTGGTTAACTAGAAGAGCTCAGCCAGTCCTGACCTTGGATAGCAAATAAGGGCAGACGTTGAATCTATAGGTTATTTACCGAATAAATGTATGAAACACAACTAGATATAGACATTGCTTGAGACAGTCTTTTTTATTTGTTTTCGATGGTCATCCGTTCATACAAATCCAATCATTAAAGAATGTGTAACCTCTAAATTGCAATAATCCATACAGTTTAGACTAGTATACCGAAGTGTATTTTTATTTCTGTTTGTGTCTTCCCCCAGCTACCAAAGGGAAGGGTAAAGGTATGGTGAAGGATGTCCTCAAGGGTCCAGAGGTGTGCAGAGACCCTGCAAAGCTGACCTCGTATGCTGTAGGAGTAAACATATACAAACAGGGAGAAGATCCACCACTTAAACCCAAAGAGGAATATCCAGAATGGTAAGAGTAAGGAATGTCAGAAAACAACGGCATTGCCTTCAGTGATTGCAAATTGTAGAAGCAATGTTAAATGTATGAAAGTCACCTAAATGCTGTTTGCCATCTCCAGGCTGTTTCAACTGAACCTCGGCCCCCCTACGAAACTCAGTGAACTGGACCCTGAAAGTGAAGAATACTGGAAGCGTTTAAGGAAGGAGCACATATGGCGTTACAATAGACTGCACAAAGGCAAAAGCTTCTGAGGAACTTTGACAAGACGCTACATCCTTGATGAATGTGGGAATTACAAACTTTAATATGTCCTTGTTGCAGCAAGCTGCTTATTTGAAGTGTTTGAAATCTCCCCCAAAATTTTCTCTATATTTTGACCACCTGTACACCTTATTTGTAATATAATAACCTGTTAATGGTTTTGGTATTGTGCTGGTTCTGTGAGTCTGGCCTGGATTGGCCAACATTAAGCCTATTGGTTTCTTTGAGTTTAAATAAATTAAGTTCTTTTGAGTGTAATGATTGTATTGTACAATTTATTCAGAAATGCTAGCAACATTCTCACTTTTATGCAAAGTTGTTACTTGATTAGGGTAAATTATAACAAATATCTACAAGTCATACAGTAGCCTTATACTGAACTGCTTAATGTTGTATATTAATAAGAAAGTATCACAATGTATTTCTGCTTTTTGGTTTAATGTACTGTTTTAAGTTTTATGCCATATTTGTTTAGATAAATTAGTTTATTAAAATATTTTTGTTATATAATCTCGCACAAGTGGTACATGTTTTCTAGCTCTGTTTAAACGTTCACCCCAAAACACATCTGATACCATTTAGATGGGTCAGATTTTATATTGATGCAGTTTTAACATTTTAATACCAATGACAGTTTGGCAAATTAATTATAATTAATTTGTGAATATTATTTGCATGGAAACAAATCCAAACGTTTTTCATCGCATTTTCGTTGTGATTCTGTCCATTTTCTTCGGGTTTGCAATATGTAGGCTACTTAGTGCTAGAAACCACTCCCATCTTTTGTCATTAGTTTTTGCTTGTTGGCTAATGCGTCCGTGATGCGTTGTTAGTTGTTGATCCATGAAGATTAAAATAATTAGTTTTCACTCTTTTCCAATAATAAACAGCTGTGTACAACACTCAGAATATGCTCAAACTAATATAGCTCGACGAATGTTGAATCTGTCAGTGTCCATTTATATCCACAATCTTCAGCAAACTGAACGTTTGCTTAGCAACTGCGAATATTTTTGCGCAATAGGTGCGACTACTGGCGTTTTTCTCACAGTAATTGTGATTTTAAAATGTCCGAGCTGCATAGAAATCGTCCAATAAACATCCTCCTTAAAATGGATCAAACATTAAACAAGGTGAACTCCCCCATTCATAGCACTCTGAAAATGGGAGAAGTGCACTCAAGAGCCACTGCGTTGGACATGAACAACTCACGTCTGGTTCAGATCTATTACTCTCTATTACTTTAATCTATTACTCTAATCTATTAATCTAATCTATTACTCTAATCTATTACTTCTCTTTGACATGCGCGCCTGCCCATCAGTCTTGTGCCCTTGTACAAGCGTTTCTGCTATAGGCTGATAGAAGTTGAAAGTAAAACCTGGTTATTAAGTTCGGAGCTGCAAGATGGGTGTGCATGCAAATATGTGTTAGAAAGAGGAACTACGGTGCGCTACAGTTAAAGAGTGGCTGTTAGGACTCACTAGAGATTTGCGGACTTGCAGTTTAAATCTTTCATATCAAGATTTTTGAGTTATAATCCTAAGAAAAGCCGGTTGACACGTTGTCAGAGCAGCAGTAATTAGAAACAAATGCATTACTTCCTATAGAGAGATCGATGCGACTGGAAGATACACAGAGTGGGTTTTAAAAGCGCAGTACAGGCCTGGATATACTTCCTGGAAGACCCTTTACTGTACAGGTAGTCGAACTACAATTTTTATATAGTTTACCCTATGGTTATGAAATGATCAACGAGCTTTCAGCTTTTATTACATTTTAATGTAAAACTTAAATATGCCTACTATTCGCAGTCAAATTAGCACAGGCAATTTTGCGATACTGTTGCTATAAGTTATAAAGTATTGTTTGATATTTACTTCTTTATTGTTCCTTTCATTTTAAACGGTGGATCATTAACATTTAACACGGAAAAAAGGAAAAAGATGGACATTTTCACTCTTTACTGACGCGCGAGGTGTAGTTACAAACGGAGCTACATCCATCTGTTTATTTGTGTAGTCCGGGAAAGCCCACATACTGGTGTCTCATACAAAAGGATTAACACTGGAGCCTTGGCATTGTCAGAATCCAGGCGTAATTCCCCCACTGAGTTCTTGCTTATTGCGTGCAGTTTAAATTACAATGATCGATTTTTGACACACACACACACACACACACACACACACACACACACACACACACACACACACACACACACAAGCAAAAATATCAGTTCAAAAAGCTACTCAAGAAATATGCAGTATATATTCAGATAGAGGTCCTTCATCAGTGCTGCATGCAGTGTGCTTTTAAATTTCCAGGCTTTTGAATTTCTTAGGCAGGATACTGAGAGAACTCTGCCGAAATATGGAAGACTGGAATGTGGGCTTGGAAACCCTGAGTGAGGTTGCTTTAAACAACCTCGCTGACATGCTTGACAATTCAAACTGTGGCTGGAGGAAGTTGGCAGCAGCAGTCACTGACCAACCCCAGTTCCGCTACAGGTAAGACATCCCGTCTCAATTGAAATGACGTCCTCACATGCAATAGGGAGACAGCCTCAGCCTAAATTTGTGATTTTTGCTACTGGCATGGAGACGAGAGGTTTGTGTTTCGGCCGTGCATGAAGTCTTTTCCTCTGTACAGTGAGAAGGAGCTGACGAGTTGCTCCCTTCAGGTTCTCAGTGCCAAGGGCAGCCCTGGACGTTACCTGCTCAGCTTGCTTACACACAGGCAGTGCTCCTTGACTTTCTTGCTACAGTGCCTCAGGAAGATAGAGCACCACGAAGCTGTGAATTACCTCACCACATGTGGTAAACACACACGCGTGTATATACACAGACATACGGTCTGTGGTCAAATCTGTTTGCACTGTAACACGTACAGCGCAAACCCCAAACGCGTATATTCAGACAATGCTGCAGAAAATTCGAGTTTGAACGTGTTATTAATAGAAATAATGGCACACAGAACACAACGCTCTGTCTACTTCATTTATATGTATGTATTTATTGTATTTGTTTTTTATCATCCTAGTGATGGTGCCAATTGAGATAAGGGAGCATCCACAGAGTGTTCAGGTGCCTGAGGGGGGCTGTGTGATGCTGAGCTGCAGAGCTGTGGGACCACTGGGCCTCACCTACCAGTGGTTCAAGAGGGAAGAGGAGGTCTGAACAAAGCCCTTTCAAAGCTCCCATGTATAGGATATATTTGGCTTTACAGCAATATGTAAACAGTGCTAGAAAGCAGAGAACAGCCCATCATGTAGTATATATACATGTGTTAAAAGAATATCTGGGTGCAGATTAAATAAAATTTTATACTTATTTCTTCATTATTTTCTTTTAAAACTGCAATAATATATTTATTATATGCAGTCAATCATCAAATGTTTCCCATCCTGTCACCTGAACTTGAGTGAGGTGGTCTTTGGAAAGAAGGATAAATACATTCTTGGTCCTGTTTTTGGAAACTGTGTGAGGTTAGAGAGCTATTATGGTGCCTGTTAAGGTTAACATGGTGTCCACATGTGTGCTGTGCAGGTACCTGGTGGTAATGCACCAGATCTCATTCTGAATTCGATTGGTGCAGCACAGGAAGGTCATTACATCTGCCGCGTCAACGCTGGGGAGAAGTGGACCTTCAGCAGATGGGCTCAAGTGCGCTTGATCAACTCGGCTGGTGGAGGTAATATGCTAGACGCCTCACTAAAAACCGACAACTGAAAAGTTACCGTTTTACTACCTGCTCCTCGAGTAGATACGGCTCAGGCTAGGTGCTTGAATCTTTGATTGTGTTGCAGGCTCTGGTGTGATCTTCCCCTCAACAGCCAGTGGACTATGGATAACGAAGCAGCCCAGATCGCAGACACTCTCAGAGGGGGACATGCTCCTTCTGGAATGTTCTGCACAGGCCAACCCTCCCCCCAAGTTTCAGTGGTGCCACAATAAACGTCCAATTGCAAAGGCTACTGGTGGCATCCTGAAGGTCCCGCACATTCCCCATCATGTGCACACTCCAATTAATATATGCTGGAAGTTTGTGTGTGTGTGTGTGTGTGTGTGTGTGTGTGTGAGAGAGAGAGAGAGAGAGAGAGAGAGAGAGAGAGAGAGAGAGAGAGAGAGACTGATTTTATGCAACACATTACAATTCAGTGAGATACTGCTAATATAAACCTGGTGATCATGTCATTCACACAGTATATTTAATTATATTTTCAGGTTCCATGTTTAACCACAGCAGACCGAGGGATTTACTCCTGCAGAGTTTACAATCTTTATCATGAGATATGGAGTGATCATGTCCAAGTAGAAATAGGTAGGAATTCAAAATCAAGTTATCTACTTCCAAATCTCCTAACAGAAGTTTAAAAATGCAACTTTTTTCTGATTAAATGAATTCTATTTAAAATGTTTATGGTGTGAGTCACCCAACATCCAGCATTATTCTATGAACACAACAGATGGACACAATGGCATGTTTCCCATCCAGGTCCTGGATCTTCCACTGATACCTCCTGGAAGACGGTTGAGGAAGGTAACTTCATCATCACAGCCATAACAGTGTCAGTCAGTTTTCCTATTTCACTTGATGTCTTTATAGCACCTTTGTGGGAGTGCATACAGATCAGATATCATCAGTGCACTTGCATGACTTGCATGACTTGCATGATGTCTGTGGTGTATAGAGGATGGTGTGGACTTCATTCTCAACTCCATTCTGCATTCCCATTGAAGGGACTGAAGTAGATGACATTGTACATGCTGAGAAAGGATTCAAACACAGCTTGTTAAAATACATTTGATTCATATGAGAATTATTATTATTATTATTATTATTATTATGGTGTTTAGAGTATCGTATATCCTATCATCCTGATATACAATAATCATCCAATCATCCACAGTGTGGTGACAGAGTATGTAAACATGTCCAATGAAAGAAATGAAACACTGAAACATCTTCTTAAATTGTAAAAAAAGACAGACTTTATGCCTGTGTCTTTCAGCCACAGATAAGGTGGCTCTGCTCATCGGGAACATGAACTATCTGTACCACCGGCAGCTGAGAGCTCCCATGGCCGACGTGTACGAGCTGACCAACCTGCTCCGGCAGATGGATTTCAAGGTGGTCTCTCTGCTGGACCTCAACTGGCATGAGATGCAAAGAGCTGTCACCGAGTTCCTTCTGCTTCTGGGACGTGGCGTCTATGGTATGTCCTCGTTTCTTCTCTGGGAACTTGAAGGACCTTTGCTTAGTTTATGTAGTGGATCAGGATCAAATCGTTGAGCATCTCATTTATATGAACTTTCAAAATGATTTAGGTTTTTCCTAAAGTAACTCTAAACATGACTTGTATATACATTTTCCTTTATGGCTGCCTACGTCTGGCTTGTGTGAATGATGCAGGCCTGCTCTACTATGCTGGTCATGGCTATGAGAACTATGGCAACAGTTTCATGGTGCCTATAGATGCTCCTGTCTCGTACACCTCTGAACACTGCCTCTGGGTGCAGGACGTCCTGCAGCGTATGCAGGAACGCCAGACTGGGCTCAATGTGTTTCTGCTGGACATGTGTCGTAAGAGGTGCAGTTATACGTAATAATATTTACATAATAACTCTTGACGCTGTTATCCCGTAGCACATGGTCTTTTCTCATGCAGTTATGCCCTAACGCTGCTATGTGATATGTTATGTGTCATAACAATTCCAGTTCTTTAAAAGGCTACATTGTAAGCAATGCATTTATCTTTGGCAGTAAAATGCAGTTTGGACGGGTTGCATAAGAAAAACATCTGCTTTTAGAAAACATGTGTATCGTGTTAAATCCACAATCTTCAATGCCAGTGCAAACTATATTAAAATATATGTACAATATAAGCCTTGGTCAGTGTGTTCAGTCTCAACTGTTATTGTTATTGTTACAGAAATCTGAATGATAATATAATCCAGCAACCCGGACCCCTGAAAGTGACGGCCAACATTGTGTTTGGCTACGCAACGTGAGTCTCACATGCTTCTCAGGAAACTCCGTCTCGACAAAATCTGCTGCTACGCTAAACAAATAGGAAACCTGTGTTGCACTTCAACGCGCAGGTGTGTGGATGCTGAGGCCTTCGAGGTGAACAAAGACGACCTGTCCAATGGAGTCTTCATGAGTTTCCTGAAGAAGAGACTGATGGAGCAGGAGAAGGTGACAGTAGTGCTGGACAGAGTGGCTGAAGGTTAGGGGCTGTTTCAACTTCTGCTCCTTCAAACTGAGCTTGTTCTGTTATCAACAACATTCATCAGCCCTTTGACTGTTACTCACTATCACTCTCACCAAGTTCCTCACCAGTGTGGTTTTGAAACGTATCTCTGTGCTCATGCTTGAAATCTGAACTATAGCTACTGCGTATGGAAGGTGATTGAATCCTTGCGTTTGCAGACATGGGTAGGTGTGAGCTCACCCGTGGACGTCAGGCCCTGGAACTGCGCAGTAACCTCTCTGAACGACGCGCTCTGACTGATCGGATTCAGACCCCTGACTGTCCAGTTATGGCCTCAACACGGAACTTGCAATGGGCTATTGCACATGGTAAGCTATCTTATTTTTTATGACATAAAAAACTCTTGTACCAGTTTTATTGCTCAATCTGGTGTAATATGCCTTATCATATATTGAAAACACATTGATAAACCTTTGGTATTTAATTGATCAAAACACCTGAAACTGAATACTCATCATATAGGAATGTTGTTGGTGTACTCAGTGATATCACCTTCACTGAAAGTAAATAACAATTGACAAGCAAGACACAAAAAATAGTATATGTAGTATAAGTAGTATATGTAGTATAAGTAGTATATGACTGTTTCATTGCAGTCAAGCAAAAACAGGCTCCTTATGGTTTATTTTAATAAATAATTTGTCTATCTGCTTATTGTATGCAGTTGTAAAGAAAATTTACATGCAGTGTTGAAATGACTTGACATTGCTCACATTGTGACAGTTCTACCAGAGAGCCGTGTCCTTCACTTCGACTGTGGTGTGAAGGTGCAGTTGGGTTTTGCAGCAGAGTTCTCCAACATAATGATCATCTACACCAGGATTTTGGAGAAACCCACAGAAATCTCAAGATGCTCTGCTCAGCTCTCAGACTTCACCGAGGTGCTTTAAATGTCCTTTCCGCGAATCGAATGGCCTTAATATGTTCCCAGTCTCTTAACAGTTGCTGTGAAGTTACTTTTGCTTTCATTACCTGCTGTGTTTCTCAGGGCCCAGAGATGGACCTTAAACGTACTAATCAGGAGAGTCTGAGAGATGCCGGGAGCTTACTGTTGTCCATGGATGAGCGGCTACCGCAAGAGCAACCTAGACTCTACACTCGTCTCTCTGCTCTGCAAAGACTCAAGGTCAATGTTGTTTGCCATGTCTGTGTCTATATTATTAAACATTAAACATGGTTTGGTCACTTCATTTGTGCTAATTTTATCCATAGAGTGAGCTCTCCTTCATGGTTAGCCTGCACTACCAGTACAGCTGCCTTGATGAGGAGGTTCAGGAAAGGCAAACGGTGACTGTGGGCAAACCACTCGTCTCAAAACTAAACCTCCACGAGCAACAGCGACTCCGTGCTCCTGCTCCATCTGCACCCTCGTCTGATTTTCACATACATAGCTTGCCAGAGTCCTCGTCGTTTGCTGAAGAGATGACGGCAGAGTTGCCTTCTTTCGAACCTTTCATGACTGAATCGACTGGGTCCTATGATTACACACACAGAGTTTTATCCTCCAGTCCTGGCGCCAAACGAAATGAACCTGAAGAGACCACCAGCCCAGAGTTCCTCGTGCTAGAGGAGCCTCTAGTCTCTAAAAGTTTGTCCCTTGATGATGCCAACAAACCTATCAAATTCAGTAACTTTTATTCCTTCTAGCGTATGTGTCTAATATTACCTCAAATATACTTTATTTGTTTGTTACAGGTAATTGCTTTACAGTTGTGCCATTAACTTTATTTTGTCCAAACACCTGTTTCTAGTGTGCTAGACTTAGGTAGGCCACTCTGGGCTACTGCAAGAGCCTCCTTACCTCACTTCCCAAAAGGACCATTAGAGATCTGGAACTGATTCAGGATGCTGGTGCTAGATCGTTAACCAGGACAATGAGCAAAATACCTCCAATCTCACAGTTCTCAGACCCTTATGCTGGTGTCAACTACAGGGCTGACGAGATTAATGTTCATACATCACTAAATGGATCAGGCCCTACATCTCAGACATGACGATGGAGTAGAAACCCAGCTGACTACTAGGATCAATGTGTACTAGTCAGCTAGTAGTGTCCACATCTGGAACAACACATAATGGGGCAGCTATCAGTTACTATGCTCTCAGATCCAAATGTGAGATTTCATAGGTGTCCATATCATAGCCAATTTTAAATTCAGGCTGAAAACGTTTGCATTTGATTAAATTTCTAGGCTGTGCATTGCATGCATTTTTGTCTTTTAAAAAATGTGTTTTTATATTTTAGATATTTTTATTTAATCTATTTATACTATATATGTTTTTTTATTTTGTTTGCCACAATTGGGATGAAATGTCCTGAAAACAAATACACTTGCCCTCCCTTTTCTGAGGTAGTAATGTATTCAGGCTTACATTTTGGTCCAAAGCTTTGCAATGATGTCTGCAACGCCAAAGATAGTTGAAATGTTTTGCAAGAGAATAATTTTTTCTCCATGTAAAGTAGCCTGCTTGTTAACTGAGGAATAATAGCCTATTTTATTTGTGCTGAAATGTTGAGTAGCACAACGTAACTCAGTTTCTCGTAGCGGTGATCTTCCGTAGGTCACATGTTGTGTCTGTAAGGCATTTTAGGTTTCTGTTAGACCAACATACTTTTTAATTCATAAATTCATTGAGTCTTTCATAAGTGGTTTTTTTTCTTAAAGAATGTTTTGGAAAGTTTTTTTAATGTTTTAAAACAGGTACCAAATACTGAAACTGAGTGGTGTTTTCTGAATGCTCAAAAAAACTGATCATCACACTTTAAGCAGTTTTGGCATTGCATTTTATATACTAGTGCTAGTTTTAATAATTTATCTGTCCTAAGTAAGCTTTTTGAGGAAGGCATGAATTGTGGTCTTGGAGACTGATCTGTAGCTATGACATAATATGCCAAGTTTAAAATGCAAAGTTGAATCCTAATTTTTAATGTAATTTACAACTCATTAGATTCATGCCTCATGAAAATAATCTGTAAGCACTCTGTAAGTCACTAACTTGACAATTATTTTTGGACATATTGAATGTGAATGTTTGTGACCTAGTCTGCGTGAATGAATTGACTTCTCAGTCACTGTAAATTGTAATTTCTTGTGTGTTGTGTTTGGTCTGGTTTTGCTTCTCTTGGTTTGTCTCATGTAGCTGTAGCCTTGGCCTGTTACGTTTTGTTCACTTTATTGAACTGCTCATTCTGGTTTTCCTACTTTCACTGTTTTCTCGTCTACACCTTTGTTCAAACTGTATGTACTGGTTTACTGACTGACCCACACCTATTTGGCGACTAAGATTTTGGATCTCTCCTTTGTTAATAAAGCCTTTCACTTTTATCTGTCCGTGTTTGGTTGGTTTCTGGTTTCTTCAGGTACACAACATCTATCGCATCATGATAATCATCATCAATGTCTATTGTATGCTGTGTTTTGTACAGCGTCTATTGTGGAATGTCAATGGTAGTATCTATTGCACATCCTTGTATATTATGCAGATTCTGTTCTGTGTGTGGTGTGTGTACTGTGATGTGGACCTTTTGCTTACGTTTTTACCGTATGCTGTTTAATGCCATGATGAAACTGATTTGACTTTAAAGTCCATGACAGCCCCGATCAGGATGGAACTTCTATGGTTAAAGATATGTATTAAACCTCAACACATTTCATTTGTGTTTGTCTCAAATGAATGCTGCCATTTGCCAAGTGCCAAGGCCACACCTGGACCATGCTCAAATTCACGCTCATCCCCATCAAAGTTTTGTGGAAGACAACTGCATCCTTGGATGACACATGCATGACATAAAAGCAAAAGCTTTAACTGTGTTAAATTTTTCAGCACAAGTTTTTACATGTCTTTACTTCAAGGAGTTAGGTTTAAAGTAAAGGCTAGGAAGGTCAGATTTACATTGCGTAAATGCAAAGAGTATCTCTGCACCCAGTTACCTCTTAACCTTTCCTCCACTCGTTCTTGTTCTGTTGTGAACTTTGGACTGGACAGTTGAGAAGAGAGATGAGAAGATGAGAAAGAGGTCTGGACAGTGACGGTATATAATATAATATATAACAACCAATTATATACACGGTCTGTGGGTCTGGAACAGAGTCTTTTATTTTTCCTTCTTTGATTGGGCGCGTTGAGGTTGAACATTGACGCATGCGCAATGCACGCCAACGCCGCCATTTTGCCGTGTGCAAGAAATCTGTTTTTAAAATCAGACCGAGCGCAGTTTGGATCAAGTTAGACAGTTCGCACGAACACAAATTTTAGAAATTACATTCAGGAAATTACCAATAATGTCTGAAAACGCGTCTCCAGCAGATTCGGGTCCCGTCGAAGCGCACGAAGGAGCGGGTGTGCGAAAGCTGTCGGAGCTGCGAGTCATCGACCTGAAGGCCGAGCTGAAGAAGAGGAACCTGGACATGAGCGGCAACAAGAGCCTGCTGTCGGAGCGGCTGAAGAAGGTCCGAGAACCAGTCACCGTGTGGGGGGAGAACCAGTAACCGAGTGGGGGGAAACCAGTAACCGTGTGTGGGGGAAACCAGTAACCGCTGTGTGGTAAAACGGCTCCAGTCACCACGTACTGAACTAACGCGTATTGTCCGAACAGCCCGTGTAGTGTAGCTGCACCTCGACCTTGAGTGTTGAACCGTGACGGGCGAGAGATGTTTAATGTTTCCCCGTTATCCCAGCTCGTCCCCCGGGTGTAACTCTGAACATCCACCGTTGGCTACAAAAGCATTATTACGTCCACAAGCGTTAGCAGCGCGACTCCCCCGGGCCGCAGCTGGACGCGGCGCCACCAGGCCTCGTTAACCGTCCACAGCTACACTCGCTCGGGTTCAGTGAGCTGTATCTTAAATGAGAGTAACATAAGTCAGATTTGAAGAAAAACGTGGAAACTGCGCACCGATAAATACTTTACAACCGTCAGAACTGCTAACCTGGCTAATTCATGTTGTTTTAAAGTCACGGTGCTGTGTAGTAAGTTAGTTTTGGTTTCAGGCTATCGAGGAGGAAGGAGGCAATCCAGATGAAATAGTCGTTCAACTTGAAATAACTCCCAAAAAGACACCTAGACGAACTCCTAAAGGTAAACTGAGTTTGTTTTTAATCAAGCTAGTAATAAAAATGAACGAAAGTGAAAGTGCTTGTGCTGTGCAGTTGTGACCATTGTTATTCCCTTCCTGCAGGGAAAAGACAAGATAATGATGAATCAGAGGACTGTGCAATCGAAGAGGATTCAGTTGATGGCCAGGTGCATTCTAGTGTACAAATCCTCGATTCAAATGAACCGAGCAGCAGTAATGTAAGTTACAATCTCATGCAGCTTCATTAATGGCTTGAGGCTAATGAAACTAATGCAGACTACTATTCTGCTCCAGGATGATCCTGAAGCCAATGCAGAGAGTCTTCAGGAGATGGATATCATGGACATGAATGTTCTGGATGAAGCAGATATTGATAATTGTGTGTCAGCTGACGGTGATGAATATGATGAGAATGAACTTCTGGAAATGATGTCAAATGAAGAAGCCAATGAAAACGACGAGGATCTTGCAGATCCTGTAGCCCTCGTGTGTCCAGTGAAGCCTGACCCAGAGGAGGTCAGTGTTTACCATAACTGTTTAAAACTTACTGATGTTTTCTTTTTCACCATGTGTAACTTCATTGTTTACTGTTTCAGAAAATGGAAACTAAAGACTTTGACTTCGAAGAAAACCAAAACGTGGATTCTCAGGTAGTTAAGGAAGTAGCTTATTAAAATCTTTACTTTGGGTGTGGATTTCAGTGACATTGCTTGTTCTAACTGGATTTGTTGATGCTTTTTTTTTTTTTTTTTGCCTACAAATATCCTGTATCTTCAAGATATTTCTGACTTATTTTCTAGGAACACGAACTAGAGGAGGAGCCTGAAGACCTGAAAGGAGAAATAGGTACTGTATGAAAGAGTTTGGAAACACTGTAGATGGCACCATGAATTTGTAAGCTCGATTAGCACTTAAACGTACCTTAGCGCTGACGAAAGAGACTGGAAATCCAGAGATGATTACTGGCTTTGTGTATAAGTGAACCGTCTAGGTTTCAGCCAGAAAAGCCGGTTCAGTATTATATTTGGAGCTGTTGCTGAGTGTGTTTTTCCTAAGGACGCTTGTGCACAGAGCCAGTAATAAGTGGTGAACTATTTTAGTGTAGTTCAGTGTTTCTAGGTTGCCCCAAGAAGAAATCAGAAGAGAAGATGAAGAAATGGATCACGTTGAAGCGAAGTCACTTTTAGGACTCAATTTGTTTATTGGAATTTCACTAATGGACAAGTTGCTTGATTCAAAGGCAAAATCCCTTTAAAGACAGCACAAAAAATCCTTCTTCTTTATCATGGATGCTTGCACTACAAAGTGAATCTTCGATGGACACTCCTTCGGATCTATGTGCTGGTCTTGTGGCTTTATTCACACTGTCTCAGCTGTGCATCAGGTGAACTGAGAAGTTTCCACTTTAGTTAGGAAAGCGGTTGCTAGCTCCCTTTGGTTTTTCCAGTCTCTGTTTAGGGTAAGTGCAAATGTCTTTAGTGAAGCAGTGGATCAGGTCCTTGTCCACTTCCAGAGTAACCAATGCAATGTCTCAGAAGTAATTAAACTCTGTGCCATTCTATTCCTGTTACATTCGTAGAAAATGAGAAAGTAGCCGGGTCTTGTATGTCAGAGCTGCTTAAAGAAGAGCCATCAGATGAGTCGACTGAAGAAGAGAAAGCTTCAGTCTGGGATTCTCGCAAAGAGGAAGACGATGTGGCCGACCTCAGTAAGGCTCAGGAGGCCAGCAATTTGGAAGGAGAGTCATCAGCTTGTGAGGCTGACATTGACGCGTCAAAGCAAAGCGAAGTTGAACTTGCGTGCGGGGACAGACGCAGCGGCGAGGACAATTTGACGGATGCCGAGAGCGCATCCGCTCGGGCAGCTAGCGCGAACGAAACCGGCTCGCATGAACTCGAAAACGCAGTCGATTCGGAAACGGCGTCGAAGGCGGAGGGGACTGAGGAAGACAAGAAGACTGAAGAGAGTGCTGCAGAATCTTCCGAACTGAAAGAGTCCTCTGTAGAGGGTGATGATCAGAAAAAGAGGTTTGTTGTTTTCTGTCTACTAGAACAATGGCTGTTACAATCTGTTACATTGGCTCCTTTTTAAACAGTTTGGGTGCTCTTTGGAAGTGTAATGGACAGCGCATATCGACCTTCATTTCTGTCACCCCCCATTCCCTTTGTCCCTCGTTAACTACTTTAATGGTCTTATTTGCCATCTAAGATGCCTTAGTGGCATGTACAGAGAAATTTGACTTTACATGGTTTCTCAAGTCTTAGAATCAACCTTAAGTATTTGTCCTGTGCCTGAGCTTGTCCTCACCAGGTGGGTATTTTTTATTTAGCTCCAGTGTCAACATGTAGATGAGAGTTTTTGAAAAGCTCCAACCTTCTTTTTTTTTTCTTTTTCTCTAGCAGTGATGAAAAATCGAGTAAACCAGAGTCAAAGGATGACAAAGGTCAGTTTAACATGGTTCCTCTCTTCAGTTTACACTGGGATGTAAGGGGTTCACATCTGGGAGAAACGTTGACCTACCTGCAGTGCTCCAGACCACACAATTCCTGTCCACACAGGTAGTGCTGCAGCTGGCGGGAGAAACCTGTGGGTCAGCGGGCTGTCGTCCACCACCAGAGCCACAGATCTGAAGAACCTCTTCAGCAAATATGGAAAGGTGGGCTGACTCTTCAAGTTTTTCTCTGATGTCTGCGTCCGTAAGTTGCTGGTGTTGATGGTCACATACATTCTCCAGGTGGTCGGTGCCAAGGTGGTGACGAACGCCCGGAGTCCAGGTGCGCGGTGCTATGGCTTCGTTACGATGTGCTCTACGGAGGAGGCCACCACGTGCATCAGTCACCTGCACCGCACGGAGCTGCACGGCCGCATGATCTCCGTGGAAAGGGCGAGTGGACTTACGGCTGCCGTCACGGCGCCACTGGCGTTATGTGGCGTGTTGAGTAGGTGTAATGACTTCTGGTGTCTCCCCACTTAGGCCAAGAATGAGCCCGCTGGGAAGAAACCTGCCGACCGAAATGATGCCAAGAAGTCTGGCGGCGAAAGAAGACACTCGGCGGACTCCAAGGCCGACCCGTAAGAGTGTTAGAGCAGCAGGTAACGAGTGTTTTGGTCAGGAGGACAGACAAGGCCATAACCATCACCACTTTTTATATGCAGATCTGAAACCACAGAGGAGAAGACCGAAGGATCTGATGACAAAGGTAAATCTGGGGCACGTTCAGCAGCGTTTGTGACTTAACCGTTTACGACTCAGAAAATGTGGTGCAATTTAATCAAGTTTTTCTTTTTGTTTTTGCCGTAGCCCGTGGAGAAAGGACTGTTGTGATGGATAAATCGAAAGGCGAGCCTGTCATCAGTGTCAAAACCAAGAGCAAGGAGCGGGTAAGGCTCTCCGGTCCCCCTGGCCGTCCCCTGCAACGTGGGAGGCACAGCTGAGTTCACTTGGGTCTTCGCTGCATTAATCCTGCTGTATTATGTGTCTGCTTACTGGGGCAATAAGTAGTTAAATCATGAAATTGGACGGGGAAGAGAGACTCCGGGTTCTTTGCTGCCCAGTTTTCGTCCAGTCGCAGTACAGAACAAGTGTACCAGCTTCATAAGGTTAATATTTCATGTCTGACCCTGGTGAGTTTAGACTGAGATACACAGTAGACGTATAGGAGCACATTTGGGCACCCTTGTTATCTACTGTAAGATCATTGTGCTTCCTGTGTTAAAGCTCTCGCGGCAGCATCGTTTTTCCTGACCATTGTTCTTCTACAGAGCTCTAAGAGCCGAGACCGCAAGTCCTCCAGCAGAGAGAGGAAGGACATCCTGTCGTTTGACCAGATCAAAGAGCAGCGAGAGCGGGAGCGGCAGAGACAGCGCGAGAGAGAGATCAGAGAGGTGGAGAGACGCAGGCACTCTGGGTAATATATACACACACACACACACACACACGCATGCACACACATATACATGCGCACACACCACACACACACACACACACACACAGAGCTTCTTATGTATTAGAAACCTCACAGGGAACATACTTCTGCTGTAACTAATACTCCAGGGTTCTTAAGAGTCATTTCCACGCTCACACCTGCTTGTTCCCTCTAAGTGCTCGAGGTGAGAGAGCTCACGTCAGCCGTGGCTGATGAAGAAGAGCCAGGCGTTCTCCACAAACCTGTGCTGCCGAGGAGTCGTCATGAACGTCCTTTCTGCTCTGTTGGCTTGGCAGTGCAGTATCCACCAGGACCTCCATAATCTAACCGTTGTTCTCTCTCTCTCTCTCTCTCTCGCTCTCTCTCTCGCTCTCGCTCGCGCTCTCTCGCTCTCTCTCTCTCGCTCTCTCTCTCTCTCTCTCTCTCTCTCTCTCTCTCTCTCTCTCTCTCTCTCTCTCTCTCTCTCTCTCTCTCTCTCTCTCTCTCTCTGCACCCCCCCCGGCAGCGAGCGTGACAGCCGCAGTGAGCGTGAGCGTATCCGTCTGTTCCGCGAGCGTGAGGAGCGGGAGCGTCTGATCCGTAAGCGTAACTGGCTGGAGGTGGAGAAGCAGCGTCTGGACGCCGACCGCATGGAGCGTGAGTTCCTGGAGCGTGAGCGCGTGCGTGTGGAGTACGAGCGCCGTCGTGAACAGGAGCGGATCCACAGAGAGCGCGAGGAACTGAGACGGCAGCAGGAGCAGCTGCGCTACGAGCAGGACCGCCGTCCCCTCAAGAGACCCTACGACATGGACGGCAGGTGGGCACACACACACACACACACACACGCGCGCACACACACACACACACACACACACACACGTGCTTCGTGCAAACGTAAAGTGAAGTTTTCCTCTGAGGATGGAGGTGGTGTGTTGCTGGCAGGTCTGTACGGGGCGGTCTGCGTGCAGGTGCGTGTGGGGAGGCTCACAGAAGGGATTAGGCGGTCCGTGTCATGACGTGCTCCTTCAGGAAGTAAAGCTGAGCACTGAGTGTTCGTATAGTGCAGAGTTGAGATTTATTTGCCCCTTTTTTTCTGCGTGTCACAGGAAGGACGACTGGCCGGTTAAGCGGATGCCCATGGACGATCGCTACGCACGCTCAGACTTCGGACGGCAGGACCGCTACCAAGACTTTGACCACAGAGACCGCAGCCGCTACCAGGACGACATGCTAATGGACCGGTAGCTCACGCTTAGCTAATCGCTGATGGTTTTGCTCACATACAATAGTCTGGTTTTTTTCCTTAGGTTTAAATATGTTTAATGAACAAGTTTTAGATCCATATTGGATGTACTCATTAAACTACCAAGATGATAAAGAAAGTAACATTTTTGCCCAGAATCATGATGTTGTTGCAGTGTGTTGTTTCACAGTTAGAGTAGTAGAGGATCCCAGATGTCTAGTAGTCTGTTACTGATCCAGATGTTGGATGATTCATTTTTTCAGGAGGGAAGGAGGCAGAGGTGGTGTTCCTGGTGATAGAGATGGACAGGTATGAGCCTCACTTTTAAATACAGAGTTTTCAGAGTGATAGATTTGTATTTAAAAATAACTTTTCAAGCCACTGCCATTTTTTTTGCAGCATTTGTAATATCTGAAATTGTTTAGCTAAATAGAAACACCTTAAATATGTTTGAGAACCTCCTGCTCCTTCTGAAGCATTTGTCCTCTTGTCTTCATCTGTTCTCCAGCACTTCTCTGATCGGGACAGACACGGGAGAGAGTCTCGGGATAACTGGGGTGGGGGGGGCTATGATAAGCGTCCCATGAACCCTGCGAGAGGCGTCCCTGGCAGGTACGTCTTCTGCCCTCTGTCATTAACCCCCCCCCCCCCCCCCCCCCTCATCATCCACATCCTCATCCCTTCATCTAGTAAAACCTGTGGTGTGGTGTAGTGTCGTGTGGTTATCTGAGCAGCATATTTACATCTTTCAATCTTGATGGATTGTGGGTTGTAATAATAAGGCCATCTGGTTTGGCTCATGTCTTTATATTGCGCTGTTGGCGTAGTGCGTGTTCTTAATTGTTTAAAATGTCTCGTTGGTGCAGAGACAACCGGGACTGGGAGCCGGGCCGCAAGATGGACGGAGACCGGCCCTGGCAAGGTACGGTCAGCTCGGCACACACAAACTCTCCTGCAGGAGGTGCTAGTTCAGAACTGACTCATGCTGTCATACCTTACAGGAGCAGACCGGGGCATTCCAGGACAGAGTCACATGGGCCGAGGGGCAATGGCCAGGTGAGACAGTTGAGCAAACCCTATAGCTTATGTTCTTTAAAGGATAGTTGAGCAGGTAATGCCCTTTAGCAAGACTCATTGAACACTCGAGTGTAGCTTTTCTTTTGTTAGCCATTTAATCATTTGTTGAAATGTCTCTTGACTTGTATTGACTCTTATAGATAATGACTAAAAATGTGAGTATTAACGTTCCTTGTTGGTTGTCAGTCGAGGTGGATACATGCAGAGTGGGACGTCGCAATCTCTATCTGGGGCCTTAAATCGACAGAACCAGCTGATGCCGGGCGGTGGCATGCAAGGGGGCGGGGCCTTTGGCAGACGCTACTAAGCCAAGCTCCGCCCCTCCCTGTGGCAGGTTTTGTAACTAATGGTGATCTCATGGCTTGTATATAGCTTCTAAAGCTTTGTAAATTTATTCAGCTTTTAAAGAGGTTTTTTTTTGTTTTGTTTTTTTGCTTTGATGTTTTGACCCTGTTAACATTTACAGGTCCCCCTAATCCCTTCATCCATTCCAAATCTGTTTGATTTCTCAGTTGTTCAGTGGGCTAGTCAAGTAAACTCAGGAAGGTTTTGTGATGCCGGAACTTTGCCTATTTGCGTCTATTGCAGTGCAGTTCGTAAGGCAAGTTTCAGTAAAATCATTGCATAGACTGTTTTATTTTAATAGTTATAAATGATTTATTCTGGTCACATGTGGGAATATCTGCGGTTTCCTATCAAATTGTCTTTGAACTGTGGTAAAGTGCATTTGTGGTGTTGGCCAGCAGAGGGTGTCATTGCACTGCCACAGACGTTTTGCATCTCATCTCTTGTGTAGAATTGACCTGTCAGTGGCTGGGATCTTAAAGTTGACTGCATGCATGCTCTAGTTTTTTTTTTCATTTGGTTTTTTTCCTTTTCAGTGTATGTTTTGTTGATGAGTGAGAAACTGAATAAACATTTCCTAAATGATCAGTCTCGTTGGTCTCTTTCCTTCAGTGTTCTGTTGGTGTGAAGTTTGTAGTATGGGAAGATGTATTCATAAAGTCTCTTCAGTTCTGTCCTGCATAAATTATCTTAAAATGCAAGTGTATGGTTATCATCTTGTGCTCAATAGTCAAATGTGATGTTTGAGCTCAATACACACACTTGGAAGTTTTGATTTGCAAAACTTAAAGAGCACTTTTACTTATTTACATTTTGTTCTCACTAATTTAAGTGGAATAACTAAATGCAACAGTGTAGTAGAAACTATATAGTGCCTGTATTTTATTTACACCAGCTAATTTTAAGTACTTTTGTATCTTTGACTTGCTGCAGGACCTTTTGGAACAGTTTCTGAAATGACGTATGCCTTCACCAACAACCTGTCTGCAGGGCAACGTATGAAACAGACTTGGCCCATTGTGGAGCGTCCTGCCTACGTTTCAAACGGTAGTGTCTGTCATCCTTAGACTGACCAGAGACTGTTGCTTATAGTTCCCCCCCACTGGCATTTTGATGTAAATTTAAACCTACTGTAACTTGGGTGAAGAGTGCAGTAATCTGACTGATGCGTTGCTTGACGTGCCTAAAGTCCTCTGGGACGTTGCTGTGTCCTTTAGAAAGTTGAGTAAGCATTTTAGAAAGTTTGAAGAAATGGATAAAAAGACATTCTGGTGCAAGAAGCGATTTGGCCTCGGGCAGCTCCCCACCCTGTGACTTGGGAGTAGATGCCACTGGCATGTAGGTTTGAAGGGCTGGAGTGGTTTTAAATGCAAGACTTGCCCTGGAATTGTAGAGCAAGGAGAGATAAAAATGTGCAGAAGGGATTCTTCAGATCCAGAGCTGGGAAGCGCTGCCCTAAAGTAACCTCCGCTCACGTGCAGTGGGCGGGCCTTTTCAATGATTTGAACGTTTGTGGATCAGGCTGTTCATGACTGGCCAATCAGATCAGAGCAGCTTATTTGGAGGTGGGGCAAGGATCAGGTTTGCATTTTTATAACATTTTATGAAAAAAATCACAAAGTATACATTGTTATAGCTGTGAGGTACAAGGTCTTTCCTCCACACTCGTGACTTTTCTCTTTGGATCCTACATATTCTTCACAGCAATTGTATGACCATATGGATTTCATGCATTTCTTTTTGTTGTTGATTCTATTAAAACTTCAAAACATTTCTTTTATGTGGGTTCTTTTACATGCACTAGTGAATTGGTAAATAAGTATGGGGAGACCATGAAAAAAGGGATCCATTTTGATTTCTAGAATAATCACTTTTGCACACACAACACATTGGGCGAATAACCATAGAGAAATTCATAGCTCAGATTCCTCTGTAAAGAAAGGAAAAAGAACTGTCATACTATATCTTCTGAAATATTCTCTGGAGAGATAAGTGGAGGTTCTGGACCATTTGAAATTGGGGGGGCCAGGCTGGGGCCAGTGGCTATGTTAGAGGGGCCGTGTGATCACAACTGAGGAAACTCACTCATCATTTATGGGGGCAACAGGGGGAGCCAAGCTTGTTGTCACAGGAACAGTGGCCCCCGCTAACCCTCCCCTAGAACTGCCCCTGGGAGAGACTGAAATTTGCACTGCTGAGTTATGTTATATTGTATTCATTGTATGTGGTTGTTGTATTTGTTTATTTGAAGACAAAAATGAAATTAAAATAGCTCTACACACCTCGCAACATCTGAATGGGCCTTACACCTCTATCAATGGGCTATTTGTGGGTTTTAGCCCTGCTGTCAAAACAATCATTCATATTGTTCTCTGGATGAACAGAGGTAGCTCCGTGATCCCCCTTCTGTCTCCTACTGAATCCAAAACTTCCTTTCCAACAGGAAGTCAAGACCTGCTTTACATCTACCTACCACGGTGCTTCACCAAATGTGCTCTGTCCTTTCTTCTAGTGACTTTATACCAATTTACTTACAGATATTCTGTTAAAAGTATCAAGTTAGCAGATGACAGGTTATATGAAACAATTATGAGTTCTTATAAGGCATTTGGTGTCACGGTGTGTTAACTACCTGGAGCTAAACAAACAAAACTCTGTGGGAACGGCTACTGCGTTCATAAGAAGCCCAGCCCTCTGGGGCCACTGGGGATCCACGTCACTGACGTTCCTCGGGATCCAGACAGATGCAGCACTGCAGTTATAAGGACCAGAGGCACCTTCACTTCCTGTCAGAGCTCAAGACATCCAGGTGTCCTGATGCACTGGCCCAGTTCTCCAGTACCCTTATGGACTCTGTTTTCTTCTCTTCCTTTTCCCTGTCTGGTTTGACCTGCACCTTCAGCAACCAAAAGCAACTGCACGCCACAGGCAAAATGACTGTCTGCCGGTTCTCTGACACTCAAAGGTGTTTGCACAGCAAGGCTGAGGATGATTATTAGAAGAGTGATGGCTGGATTTATACACCCCAGATACTTTATCTTCAATCTCAGTGGAGGAGCGGGATCCCTAAACACTGCCATAAATACTGTGGTAATCGCTGTGCTTTACACTGCCCTTAACACTGTCCTAAACACTGCCATAAATACTGTGGTAATCGCTGTGCTTTACACTGCCCTTAACACTGTCCTAAACACTGCCATAAATACTGTGGTAATCGCTGTGCTTTACACTGCCCTTAACACTGTCCTAAACACTGCCATAAATACTGTGGTAATCGCTGTGCTTTACACTGCCCTTAACACTGTCCTAAACACTGCCATAAATACTGTGGTAATCGCTGTGCTTTACACTGCCCTTAACACTGTGCTAAACACTGTCCTAAATACATTCTCACATTCTCACGTCTGCTTTGAACATACACTTTATGGATCACAATACCATGTACACAATCACTGTTAAACTCCAGAATAACAGCCTCCTGCACTTCCCAGTGCTGTAATGCACTTACAGTATGCTGTATATACAGACAGCTTGTTTCTTCATTTGAACAAACAATACAAATACAAACAACACAACCTTTTTTATTACCTTTTGTATCTCTACCTCACTTTCACGGCACCTTTAAAATACTTGAAGATCATATATTTAGGTATATATAGCAAATGTCTTTTTCTGTGTTCTATTGTATTGGATCTAATTTTATTTGACACCTGCAGCAAGAGAAATGTCTTGTATCTCTTTTAATTGGCTAATAAAGTTTCTATATCTAACCACCCAGTTGATATTTAGATATTCATATCGTCTAGCTCAACAGCATGTCTGAATATGCCTCTGTGTGTGTGTGTGTGTGTGTGTGTGTGTGTGTGTGTGTGTGTGTGTGTGTGTGTGTGTGGTTCAGGCTTGTGAAGATAGTTGCATTCCTTTGCGAACCATTCGCAGGTACGTTGCCAGTGAGATGAAGAGATGGGAGATAGACCTTTAAGCACTGTGAAGATCTGGTCCCTCATCATTTATCTGCTGATAACGGGCGACAGTGCAGGTATGATGGCTGATCATCGCTTTTGCCCCATACTGATTTTAGTGGTGGCCAGAGTGGGAGGGTGTATTTGTGTTAGAGCATTTGGGGGATTCTTTAGCTTCTACTCCCAGTGGTGCAGTTAGCTGCCGGCCTGCCTGAGCACGCCCTCCACACAACACTTTGTATTTTGTTCAGCTTGTATTATGCGCTTTTGGCTTTGACGTATGCTAATGCATGATGACTTTACATTATGTTTTACCAGCTGTCATGTATTAGAGCTTACCACGTCTCAAAGTTAACTGAACATTTAGAGCACATTCTCAACTCAAAATGAATGACATTTTTTATTAACCAAGACAGCAAAATATTTGATATACTATATATGTTTCCATACAATGTTTAAATGATATTTCTTTATTGTAGAGGATTCAGGTGCTATCCGGCAGTTCATAAAGTACCACGAGTGGCTCCATTATGACAAGAACACATTGCAGCTGCAGCACATACGTGCGCGGAGGTATACTGAGCCCCAAAAGCAGGTTGTGCAGTTGGACTTCAAAGCTTTTCAGAGGTACATTTCTCCATGACCCCTGCAGAACGCCCACCGGGTCACACTGTCACACGTGGAGGAGTGTGGTGAAAGACCCACATAAAAGGCTTCTTTGCATGTTTGTTTATCACAGGGTGTTCCATTTACGACTCAAGCAAGACATTGATGGATTTGCAGATGATTTGAAGGTCTTCTTTGGCAATGAATCATGGACAGGCGATCTCTCCCACATATATTCTGGTGTGCTGGAAGGTAGAGCAAGCAATGTCATGGTGTCTTCACAATGGGATCATTTTCAACATCACTACAGTTGCATTTTGCTTTTTTTGTTTGCTGTGATGATGTGACCAATCATATTTGTGAGCAGAGGTGTCAATTCCAGGTTCAGAAAGTAAAAGTCCTCACCAGGATTTTGCTCAAGCTTGCTAGATTTTCTAATTAGTGCAATCCAGGTAAAATTAGTGGAATCAACACAATCCAGGAAGCCTGAGCAAAATCCTGGTGAGGACTTTTACTTTCTGAACCTGGAATTGACACCTCTGATAATGATAATGTCAGAATCAAGTATTGAATGTCAGAAATTGCTCACATTTCTTTGTACGGAACAGTTCTTCTTTGACACCGACACACTCACAGACCAAACAAATATCCAATTTGAAGTCAAACTCTGTTGTGTTCTGTTCTGTTGTGTTCTGTTGTGTTCTGTTCTGTTCTGTTCTGTTCTGTTGTGTTCTGTTCTGTTCTGTTGTGTTCTGTTCTGATCTGTTCTGTTGTGTTGTGTTCTGTTCTGTTGTGTTCTGTTCTGTTGTGTTCTGTCGTGTTGTGTTCTGTTGTGTTGTGTTCTGTTGTGTTGTGTTCTGTTCTGTTGTGTTCTGTTCTGTTCTGTTCTGTTGTGTTCTGTTGTGTTGTGTTCTGTTTTGTTGTGTTCTGTTCTGTTCTGTTCTGTTGTGTTCTGTTCTGATCTGTTCTGTTGTGTTGTGTTGTGTTGTGTTCTGTTCTGATCTGTTCTGTTGTGTTGTGTTGTGTTCTGTTCTGTTCTGTTGTGTTGTGTTGTGTTCTGTTCTGTTGTGTTCTGTTCTGTTGTGTTCTGTTCTGTTCTGTTCTGTTCTGTTCTGTTCTGGTCACTAGACGAGAGTGGGTCCTCATGTCAGGGTTCCATCCTTGATGGCCTGTTTGAAGGCTCCATTAAAACCTCCAATGGCACTTTCTATGTGGAGGCATTGCAGAGATACACTGCTGAGCAGATGGATCACCACTCCATAATCTACCATGAAGACGATGTCGGTAAGTGAAAACAGTTTATTTGTTCATAGGGAGGGTATGAAAAACCGGGTAGGGTCTTAATAACATGGAGTCCACATGATTATTTTGAAATCTCAAACATTATGCTACCTTCACAACCACGACTACCATGAGAAACTGGAGAGCAAAATCAATGACCATATGATCAACAAACATACTGCATTTTGATTAGGACACTGCAAAGCTTTTAGGATTTGACTGATGCTGTATGAATGATTGAGTGTCTTTTGTGTGTGTGTGTGTGTGTGTGTGTGTGTGTGTGTGTGTGTGTGTGTGTGTGTGTGTGTGTGTGTGTGTGTGTGTGTGTGTGTGTGTGGGTGTGTGTGTGTGTGTGTGTGTGTGTGTGTCCGTTTCTCCCCCTGTTCCAGCGTGTTGAACCTTTTGCATGTTTTGAACTCCGTATGCAGCCGTTGTAAAGCCTATGATGAACAATAATAGTACAGCGTATCCATGTTGTGGTCATGTGACTGCAACCACCCCACCATGTGGCCATGAAGGTTGCATTTCCCATACAAACACCATGGTGGACATTCATGCGTTAGCTGAAGTTTCTTCTGAGCATGCATTGCTGTCTAAGCATGAAATGCATAAGCTTGAAACCTTTTTAACTTTTTCACAAGAACCTATAATGTTTAGTGTATGAACTTTCTTAGCTTGCTAACCTTCACCATTCTGGTTTTATGTATGGATCCAGAGTACTGAACGCACATGACTGCAATCCACTTGTGTCCTTGAACTAAATTCCCTTGTTCGCTTGTTCTTCAAACGTGAAAAAAAAACATTTAAAACAGCCACGTTGGGCTCGGCTACATCTGGCAGTAAGACAGCGAGATCACCCAGGCTGCCTACATTTAGTTAGGGTCTGAAAATGCCTCCCAGACAATGACCAGACAGAACATTCAATGCATGCGCCAAATTCCCCAAAAGAACAGATTCAGGCACCTCTCAGTTCGACGTGTGAGTTTAATCACATCACATATTCATAGCCTTCCTTCAACATCATGTTTCTTTCAGTGACACTGCTCCATGTGTTTTACATTAGGTATTCAGATTAGCTCAGAAAAGCAAACTGTCAACAAAACCGTCTGCGACTCCATCAAAGAGTTCTGCTGAGTCAGTACCGATGGTGGCGTGCCCCGTCTCATTTGAGCATTCTCTATTCCCTCAAGCATCATTCTTCTGGACACTGAAATGAAGTCAGCTTGATGTGATGGTGAAGCGGTTTTTAAGGGCTCAGTTTCTTCTAGCCAGTAAGCACAGTCCTGGATCCTACATTTCTTAATTGTTCTCTCCGATTACATGTAGTTTCAATTTCATTTTGTGTGAAGACAATGGTAAATGTGGTGCATGAAGATCATAAAGAGCTAAAGAGCTTTGTTAACTCTTAACCCCCCCCCCCCCACCTAAAAAAAAAAGAAAAAAAACCCAAATCTAGTTTCCTTTTAACTTATTTAATTACATGCCATGGTCTGTGAACCTCAGTTTAACAGCTCTGCTTTAATGCTGGGAAGGTTCAGAAGGGCCTGCCATTAACTTGCTCCTGGATTGAAGGTCAGAAGAGATCAGGGTAAGGGCTCCCTGTCTGCACAGTGCTGAATCACGTCTTTAAATCGGCCAGAGACATTGGCCAATGTCCCTTAGGGTCCCTGGCACTCTCAGTTGAGAAACTATTTCAGTTTTGTGTAATATTTAACATTGGGAGTGAGCAAGTTCAAGGACAACAGCAGTATTCATTTATAATGATATTTCCACTGATCTAATCAGCTTGTCAGTACAGGAAATCATGTCTATAAGCTGTGGATGGATGTCTATATGCTGTCTATAAGCTCCACCATTGACACAGCCTCTTAATGTTTCTGCTTCATTTATATAGATGCCACAGTCAAAGTAAATCCCACTACCGCAGTGGCCTGTCCTGATATCATAGTTCTAAAAGTTTCCCTCTTGCTTTGTTCTTGTGTTTTGTTTCTGAGTTTTGCCTCTGGAGCTCAGATCTTACCAATACTCATGTTTCTGTGCAGACGAGGCCCTCCTGGGAGCCGGCCGTGCTGCTTTCTGTGGTACAGATGCACTACACAGCCTCATCGGAGCGCTCAGACAGGTCAGACATGTCATCGCCTGCACCTTCACCTCTACACACACACACACACACACACACACACACACACACACACACACACACACACTCATACACACACTCATACACACACACACACACACACACACACACACACACACACACACACACACACACACACACACACACACACACACACACACACACACACACTCACACACTCATCCCAGTTATAGATATGTTCAGATTGGCCATTTCAACTGTTACGTTTCAATTGTTCCACTTCTTTCCTGGGTGTATTTGTAAACACAAATAATTAAAATTGGTTTTAATTTTTCTTTGTAAAGCACAGATTGTCTGCTTTGAGACACAATCAATTACAGTTTTTTTTGCAGATGTTAAGACCTAATTTGTGAAACTTCTCTTTTATCAAAACTTAACACACAGCAGCCAATGCTACACAAACAACAGGCAAAACTTCTCACACTTTTGGAAAAAGCACACACTTCAACCAAAACTCTTGCAACTTTTGCCAAAACCATATTATTGCATCTAAATGCTACACCCAAATATCAGATGATTAGCCTTTCTTATATGTGACTACACACAGAAGTGTCAAATGGACATCTACTATCATGTGTTTGAGTGTTTAGTGTGTAGTCTGCTGTGAAGGTCTTTCAGAGGTCTCACATATACATGAATATTCACAAATGCTGAGGTTATTTTTGCATATTCAGTATATTTACACAATTACTGTAAGTAAACCGCAATTACAAGGGGAAGGATTTTTTTTGGTTTTGCATGAACACAATATCACAGTGGGGAACCGTCAGGGCCCTCTACGCCCTCTCAGAGGGCCTAAAATATTCTTAAAACATTATATATATAATTATCCAATTTTATTTTATCTACTTACAGTTTTACAATCGACATCTAAACAATTACAAAAATATAAGCAAATAAATTATTCAACCGTGTCTATTCAATCTGTGTTGGAAGGTGAGGGGTTAAGTGGAAGCCTGTGAGCCTGTGTCTCCCCCTATCAGGACTGTGATGCCCGCTGTTCGTTTACAGAGGGCCTGGCAGTTATAATTCAGCGCAATACCAGTTTCAAATGACAGTAAAATTGACCAATCATATCTTCCCTCTTAGTGGGCGTACCACCGCTAGCTAGTTTCGATTCATTCCTTTGACGCCCTCGTGCGCGTTGTTTACATATTCCGCTTCAGAGGAACACGGAGCTGTGAAAACTTATTTTGTTTGGAAACTTATTTTGCTTAACAAGTTATCTAGTACAAATGTTATTGTTTATTGCGTTTTTAAAGCTATACTGTCGTCTCAGTTTTTTCTTTATTCTTTATTGCAGTTTATTAGGAGAGGAAAAAATAATTTCGGGGGGGAGTAGCGGGCCCAGGTTTAATGGTCACGGTTTGCTACTGCTGTATCACATGAACAACAAAAACAACAAAAAAAAAAAAAAACACAAAATAACCTCAAGCTTCCTCCATCACCTGCTGAATGTATTTACACTGGGGGGAGGGGGGGGGGGGGGGGGGGGGGGGGGGGTTGGCGACCACCTCCATGCCAAAAAGAACTCACCAGCAATGGAGAGTTTGGTGGAGGTGAATCACAACAAATCGTGGTTGCTCAGTGAACCAGTTTGTACTTGAGCAGCCTGGTGCAAACTTATGTTGTCCCAGACGATAACAAACCTGGACTAACCCTAAACCTAAACCTGGACTAACCCTAACCCTAAACCTGGACTAACCCTAGTTGTGGTTCATCCCCCTGGTGATGGAGAATGAGTGTGTTGTGTTCTGTGTTGAAGAAGGTGATGATGTGCACAGTGTTGTAGGGATCGGTGAGGGCAGTCATGACCTGGTGGTTAGGGAACTGGTCTTGTGACCGGAGGGTCGTGGGTTCGAATCCCAGACCTGAGGCCATGACTGAGGTGCCTCTGGGCAAGGCCCTTAACCCTCAATTGCTCACTTGTATAAAAATGAGATAAAATGTAAGTTGCTCTGGATAAGGGCATCTGCCAAATGCCATAAATGTAAATGCTATGATGATGAGTGGCAAATTCATAGCGCAGTTGTTTCACAATGTCACTGGTCCAGTCCAGATAGACACACTGAATGGATGTTGCTGATGGAGACGTGGTCAGTAATGATGTTGCTGTTGTAGTTGTTGTAAACGTATACAGTTGTTTACTCTGACCATATTGATGATGGTCTCTTTCTATTCTGAGGTGGATAGCTGCCTTTGTTCCCCAGCAGTGGGTAGTACATGATGTAGTATGTATAGAGTATGATGTAGTATGTATAGAGTATGATGTAGTATGTATAGAGTATGATGTAGTATGTATAGAGTATGATGTAGTATGTATAGAGTATGATTTAGTATGTATAGAGTATGATTTAGTATGTATAGAGGATGAGTCTACTTATCTATTCTCATTTTGAAATGTCTGGATGATGCTACAGTGTAGCAGCAGAGATAAGGTTGGTCCATTTGCCTCCAGAAAAGCCAAAGCATGCTTGACCGCTTGGTCAACCAAAGTGGATCTGATCTCATCCATTATGGTTACTCATCCTCTTCCTCATCCTCGTACTCTTCATCTTCATCTCTATGCATTATTGTACTACATTGATGTGCAAACCAAGATTTGCACCTTGTGGCCTCTTTATAGGGATTAGACTTTGATGTCTAAAGATTTGTAAAAATTAGCTGGAAGTGTCGTAACCTGTGAGAACTGGCTATGGATATTGGTGAGTGTAGCAGTTTCTAAAAGAAACACATGGTTTTCAGTTTTGAATGTTGTGTCTTATGTGAACAACTGTGTTTAATGTTTTGCAAAAAGTGTGTTTTAGAATTTCTAAATGAGTGTAAGGCAGAGAATGTGCTTAATGTTTAGCGCACCAGGTCAATAGATAGGCTATATGGGTTAGTGTTTTCAAAAATTTTGCTATAAGGACCACTTCTTGGGTCTTAGCAGCTTCAAAAAACTGTAACAGAGGGTGTTGTTTGTTTTGCTGTCCTGTACTGAGTAATGATTGTAGTAGCAGCTGTCAGCCATAAACGCTGGAGTCTGCTATCTTTCTGATCTACTAGGGCTATTGTTTTTTGGCTTGGCTTGGATTACGACCATAATGTAATCACTCACAATGGGTTCTGAACAATTGGAAACAATCTCATCCGATTACATATGATATTTTAAGCACATATTTATGGTAATGCATAAATTCCGGTGTTTCGGTGGTTGTTTCTGAATATTGTCTAAACAGATGTGTACCTCTTCCTTGTTTTCTTTTAACCCCTCAATCTCTAGATGTTTCCCATGGAAGAGTGAGTATTCATGTCTCTATTCCTGTGATCTCCAGGATGTACCGGTGTCCAGGTCAAAGCGGACAGTGGACCAGTCCAAAACCAGCTGTCTTCTTCATTTGCATGTGGACCATTTGTTCTATGGGAAGTTTGGCAGTATTGAAGCTGTTGTCGCCCAGGTGATACGGAAATCCACTATGCAAAGCTTCACCAGCCAACATGCAACCTTGAACGACTGACAACACTATGCTACGATGCCAGGCTACCATAATACCGTTGCCTGTTATTACTCAATACATCCGTTGTGATTGCTTCTATACTACTATACAAATGTTTCCTCACATTTGAGCACACACAACTGCTCTCCTTTGAAGTTTGTTAGGGGTGGGGCCCCATGAAATAGCGGCAGTTGATAAACAGCCCCTTTAAGAAACTTTGCCAATTTTTTTTGCCCTGCCTCATGGCTCTAGGAAGGCACCATGCAAACAGAATCACAAAAAGTGGTCATTATGCAACATGTGTACACTTGAGTAGGATCCAGATATTTCAGGGACCTCTGTTCTATGCATGGTGCATGGTGCACTGACCTAGCATTTTGGAACAGTTTCCGTATTTCATATCCATTTCCATGTGTTATTTCTATTTGGAGGTTATGTACGTTTTTTTTTTATCTGATGAAGGTTTATTCATCTTTCTCCATTCACAGTGACTCCACTCATGCTATTTGTTTACCTTGATCGTGTGTCTATTTTCATCCTGATATTGCTCTATTATTATGACTTGAACCTTCTTCATTACCCTTTTCCCACAGATTTCATCATACATGAGTCATGCTTCCAATATCTGTTTGTAGAATATTCTGCAATGTTTATCATATGTCCTGTTTCCAGAGGAACAGGATGTTCAGGACAGAGGTTCTTCATCAGTTGTGAAAGCAAAGTGCTTCTCTGTTTTTATACACCCAATATATAATCCTCTCAGTTTTAAGACCATTCACAAACATATGACGGTCTTCCAGGCTGTTTTAGGAACACAACAGAGCTTTCGTGGAAGCAGAGACAGGTGCAGAGGCCTTGTGCCATGAATGAATCACCCCTCACAGCTGACTGGCCTGATGAGGCAGTTCCATAGCCCCCATATAAATAGCACTCATATTACTCCATCACGATGAGAGATGGAACACACAGCAATCTGATTCTGCTATGAATTACCTTACAGTAATTGATATGTTAATAACTTTAGTACAACTCATAAAGCACTGCATGCTCTCAGTTATGGATCACACTCTGTTGTGGATCACACTCTGTTGTGGATCACTCTCTGTTGTGGATCACTCTGTTGTGGATCACACTCTGTTGTGGATCACTCTCTGTTGTGGATCACACTCTGTTGTGGATCACTCTGTTGTGGATCACACTGTTGTGGATCACACTGTTGTGGATCACTCTCTGTTGTGGATCACTCTGTTGTGGATCACACTCTGTTGTGGATCACACTCTGTTGTGTATCACTCTGTTGTGGATCACTCTCTGTTGTGGATCACTCTCTGTTGTGGATCACTCTGTTGTGGATCACTCTCTGTTGTGGATCACTCTGTTGTGGATCACACTCTGTTGTGGATCACACTCTGTTGTGGATCACTCTCTGTTGTGGATCACTCTCTGTTGTGGATCACACTCTGTTGTGGATCACTCTCTGTTGTGGATCACTCTCTGTTGTGGATCACTCTGTTGTGAATCACTCTCTGTTGTGGATCACACTCTGTTGTGGATCACTCTCTGTTGTGGATCACACTCTGTTGTGGATCACTCTCTGTTGTGGATCACTCTGTTGTGGATCACTCTCTGTTGTGGATCACTCTCTGTTGTGGATCACTCTCTGTTGTGGATCACACTCTGTTGTGCATTACCCTGTTGTGAATCATTCTCTATTGTGGAACACTCTCTACTGCTGAGCAGACATCTCTTACACTGCACCATAATACTTTGGTCATCAACTGGTTTATTAACACACATTAACTACTACAAAACCTAATCATAATACCTGGAAATAGAAACTGCATAGCACTTTAGTTCTATTTACTTCATGTCCCAAGAATTATATATAACATTCTATGTGTTTGTTATATAGAGAATCTTTACTGGAGTCTTTACCCCTTTTTCAGGTTGCCTCTTATATGAAGGTGATAAATAACCTGTATCACAAGGAGGGATTTGATGGGATTGACTTGATCGACTTCAAGGTGAAATCAATGACTGTAAGATTTGTCTTAATCTTGTTTATTCCATTCAAAGTATCATTTCACAAGATGCTCTATCTATCTATCTATCTATCTATCTATCTATCTATCTATCTATCTAATGCCTAGTGAATAAAAGTGATCAAAAGCTTCACATTTTTCGTTCTTTCTAGATCATCTCTGAAGCAGACCCAGACGACCCACTACAGGAGACTTACATTGGCCCAGAGAAGCTGTTGAGTATCTTTTCAGAGATGAACTGGGGCAACTACTGCCTGTCTTACCTGCTGACCAACCGGGACTTCAGTGGGGTTCTCGGCCTGGCCTGGGAAGGCAAGACGGGTGAGACAGTTTTATAGTCGTCTTACTTATTAGGAGGACTTCAATAACAAAGTAAGGTTTTTAAAGGTTTTAAGTAAGGCTTTAAAGGTATTTAAAGTGGAAATCCTCCATACAGTAATTTGTGGTCTGTGACACCGAATGAGTACAGCATGGTAGGAGAATATCAACCCAAGACAGGTGTAGCTACCTTTGCCGGTTCTCACGACCATTCAGTGTCGTAATGGCTGCCAGAATGCACACGTTATCCAGGCTGTACCAGGCGCCACATTGTATTGACGCAGCACGAGTTGATAGCATCAGCTCTATGTTCATGTTTCCTTCTCCGAGGCATTAGCAGGGAGGGGGTGTGCTACTGTGAGTACTGTGAGGTCAGTTCGTGGAAAAAAGGTAGTTGGGACTTAAAATTCTGAGAAAGGTCACAGCTGCTGATGTAATGAGCTATGGATATGTAAAAAGAACTCGATGCTCCCTTTATGTTCAATCCGGAAACCTGGTCTGTTTACAAACAATGCAACATTAATGGGTGGGGGGTCTTTATCACAGTACAGCCAAATCCTCAGTCCCATGTGTTTTCAGTGAGAACTTTATTGTGGGTTGCACTCTTGTGGAGTCCATCCACCGGTCCTCTCTCCATGTAATTGACCTCGTAATAAACATTCCTCACATCTCAACAATCCCAGTCAGATTCCTCATTAGCAGCATGCTAGGACTTCATCCTGACCACTCGAGCCACTGCATGGCAGAAATGCCTTTGTGTGTTTCTCAACATCGATTCACCAATCCCATCGTGCCTCCTTCCATTCGCTACGGCACCCGTACATTCACATTACATTCGACCCGAGGTCTTCACTGCGCTGGCCTGCTGGGTAAGTCATGGAAGATTCCACATAATCAATGCTGTTATAAACAGAGAAAAAAGCACCAGGTTCCTCTTTCTCTCTTACTGCAGTGTCCTACAAACTGCTGGTGACAAAGCAGGTTATGTTTTTAATGATGCTCTTTGGGTTCTGTTGCTCTGCTGCAAACACATTGTCTGCTGAGTGCGTTGTGATTGGCTAAGAAGAGGGGTGTGAGCTCACGTGAGGTAGTGACATGTGACAAGCAAGGAACCCTAGCCCCTCCCCCATTGGGGTCAACGCTGCTAGACATAAGCAATGCCTGCATTCCTCTTTCCATGGGATTAATCTCCATGGTGCAAGAACCACATGTTAACACACACACACACACACACACACACAAACACACACACACACACACACACACACACACACACACACACACACACACACACACACACACACACACACACGATGTCCAGGACTGAGACCAGAAGCTCTCTCTATGATCAACAAAGCCCACCAACATCCTGGTGCCCCCTCATTCATTTAGTGTTGGTATGAGTGGCTGTGTTTCTTCTTTGCTTTATTTCAATGGCTCTGCTGACTGACAAGGGCCACTCGGTGGGAATCCTTGGCAGACAGTAACAGTTGGCTGCCTGTCACCAAAAAAGAACTTCATTATAAACAGATGGTTTTGTTTTGGAATTTTTTCCCTTCTTGAAACAGTTTTAACTTCAGTTTGTAATACATTTATTTGTTCTTTTGATTCAATTGGCATCAGTTCAAAGTAAAAAGTGTCTTGTGTGTTCCCTACCAATAATGCTCCCTTTTAGAGACACGTCGCTGATATACTGATATGAGGATCATGGCCGGATTCTGAGACACTCCTCCTGAGTGCTTATGGAACCTGACCCACCTAATCTCCTGGTGTATGAAGAAGAGCCCTGAGAAGGGTCCAATACTTCACCAAAATGCACAACATTGGACTGTTTGGATCACACAGAACATGGCATTGCTGGAACACACACCCCCGTGGTAGGCTGGCTTTTCTAGCTCCACAGCTAGTTTGGGTCTTAATGCAACCAGGAGGAAACTCTTGGTTTGATCCTGACAGCGCTTAGAAGATTTCACGGTTCATGTTTTTTATCCTTTACATGGTGATTATGTCCATGCAAAGCTAATTAATCACAAAGGGTTCCAGGTCTTTTGTGGTGTGTTTCTAATATTCTTCTCCTCACACAGGAGATGCACTTTTAATGCACTTTCTCTTTGCATGCAGAACATGCCAGGTTCATTAAGGGGGGCTTAATTTAATTTTACATTTCATTAATTTCATGCAGACTTCATTTTTGTTTTAGTTCAAAAACATACATGCAGTATGATTATTAAATGACATCTCTACGATAGTATATGTTGTTTTATTTAGATTTCTTTTTTTGTTAGTTCCGTCCTGAATTCTGTTGTTACAATATGATGCAATTATTATTTAGTGGCCAACCCACAATGTAACAATGTCATTCAGTGTCAGCAAACAGAATATGACACTATCTCTGTAGCTCTGTATTGTGGTGCTGAACACAACTGATCTGTGAGGGCTGACAGGGAGGTGATCCCCACCACAGCCCTGCAGAAGTGTCACATACCAGCACTGGCAATGTCAGAGGCCAGTGGGAAATAAAGCTCTGCGTCTTGAGGAGTCACGACCTCAGTGAGTGGAAAACGAGCAGGCTTCAGGCCACCACAGTGACAGTCTGGCCACGCCCCTGCCGCCTCACCCCGATCTTCACACAACGACTCTAGTAAGATCTTGTTTCATGTGGAGTTCATTCAAATGGACGAGGCAGTACAGAACAGTGCTGCTCTGTTTTCCCAAGTGGCTTTTCCCCCGTGATTCTGCAGAGGTCATGTTTGTGTGAAGCAAAGAGAAACGTTCTTCTCATTTGTCTGCGTTCCGGCTCAGTGGAGAGTGACAGGAGCGAGAGGGGCTCTCACGACACTCGGAGGGACAGGCCGAAGACTCAGCAGTAGCAGCCCTGGGAGAGCAGCGTTAGCACTGCGCTGCCTGGCTGGGTGGCTGATTCAAAGTCATGTGAGACCAGGGTAACAGAGCACGTAGGATAAGCCATTGGCTTGGTGAAAGGTTCCCGTGACATTCTAGTCTGTACAGTTCACATTATGCTCAGTTCTGGTTGCTGCAGTTCACATTATGCTCAATTTACAATGAACACTTTGGATCAAGTCAGTCTAATGATTTTTAACCCACTCATGTCATATTCCAGGTACATGTAGCTGGAAGGTCGGGGCCCCATCAAAAAATATTGTTCTGGTCCCACGCCTAATAGAAAGGGGCCTTACAATAAACACCACCTTTCACACGTCTAGTAAATGAGCTGTTCATAAGTGAAGTTAGACCCATGATTCCAGGAGCAGAACTGCTTGGTTAAATATGCCCTCATTTATAGTCACCTCGTTAATGCAACATGGGAAGAAATGATACAGACCATTTCCACACAACTGCCGTCGGTGGCTAAGAGTAAACTGGCATTGGTGAGCAGTTTGTCCATGTGCATAAACTTAGAATCTTGTTACAGAAATATTGAGTTTGTTTGTCTGTTTGATCACTACTGCCAATGACTGTAAATAGAATAGTTTGATCAGACGTTTTTGCACTGAAGAGTAGTTCTATTGGCAGGATGAATTCATGCTTTTGTTTTTCATGTTGGAAAAGAAAAAGTTCAAGAAAATTATTTCATTGCAGGTCACTAGGCTGTGTTAGCCTAACTAGCATAGCTTCTGTCATTCACCCATCGTTCATTCTGTATGAATCCTCTTCTCCATGGACCCTCTACAGCAGATACAGATTTCTCTTCAGTATTCATGTCTTCAGATCAAACGACAGGTTATGTAGATCTCTGGAGTCAGTTACATGGCAGATCACCCCCCCCGCAACAGCCCTTTGGGAGAGAAGACATCATTGCAGGGTGGTGTGTGAAGAAACCCATCTGTTTGTGATCAGCGGCGCATCGCTTGCTAACTTTACATGCGCCTGGTATGCAGGGGAGCCCATGGGAGGATGGGAGGGGAGAAGAACGCTCTGATGGTTGCTTCTCACTTGCAATCATGGTGGAAAAGCCTCAGGTCCTCCTCAGGGTTGTCAGCAGCTCAATTTCTTGGAGAGAGGACCCCACTTCTCTGATGGAGAATGAATTGAACTGAACTGAAATGTTTGGTTAAGAACATTGCCAAGAAGGTCAAGAATGTACCACACAAGGCATTTGAAGCTCTCTCCTCAGCCCCATTTCCCCTCAGCTATTTCTTCACAATATCCTCTCCTCTCTTCTCCTCTCCTCTCTTCTCCAGATGACTGGGGAGGGATATGCTCCAAACACATGTATTTGAAGGATGGCCGTAGTTCCAGTCTGAACACCGGTCTGGTCACCCTGAAGAACTTTGGACGCTACCTGCCACCCAAATTTGTCCAGCTGACTTTTGCACATG
Organism: Brachyhypopomus gauderio; assembly: GCF_052324685.1. Taxonomy (NCBI): domain Eukaryota; kingdom Metazoa; phylum Chordata; class Actinopteri; order Gymnotiformes; family Hypopomidae; genus Brachyhypopomus; species Brachyhypopomus gauderio. The sequence continues at coordinate 525,907 of NW_027506905.1, forward strand.
AGCTTGGCCACAGTCTGGGTGCTCCTGTGAGTAGAAACCTTCCATTCTTCCATCTGATTTCTCTGTTGAAGCAGATGTTGAATAGATCTTTAGGGTTAGAGCAGGCAGAATTGTATGGTAAGATAATGTGTGAAGAGACCTTGAGTTTCAGAAACCCTATGTAAAATAAAACAGCTATTACACTTTTAGACCTGCAACTGGCCCAGCAGAGCAGTTATCTCCAACGTCTGACCGAATCAGCTAATTATCAAGCTAACTATCAGAGCTGGGAAATGAGAAGTCTTTCAGAATTCATCCTCCATTGGGGGGGACTTTGTCATCATCACTGACTTATTTACACAATTTACATTATTGACCATATTTATTTGCTTAAATATGGAGAAAATTGCATGAAACAAGATGCTGCTGTTTCACATCCCAGTACACTCAGCTCCAAAACAAGACCTCTGTGTGTCTGAGCATGTCGAAACCTTTAAGAGAACAGAAGCTATCAGTTAAATGGTAGTCTATTGGAGTGATGTAGGGTTCACATACACACTTCACAGCCTAGACTGCATGCAAAACGTCAGACACTGACAGAAGAAAACAGAAGACTACATGATTTTCTACATGCATAAGGTAAAAATACTCAGCCAGCCAAACATTGCCAACAAACTCAGTCAGCCTCCAATCACAGCCACGATTCCCATATCACTTCTGACTGGTTAGAACAGACAAAGAGTCATTTTCTCTCCACCACTGAAGCCTGAAGCAAGAGCAGACGATGGAGAGTAATGAAAGCCTTTAGTTCGTCTCAACTTCACTCAACCCCCACAAACATTGTGTGTACAATGGAAGTAAAACGCACTGAAAACAGGCCGTTGTTGTGTACTTTCATGTTCCATAATAATAAAATCCAGTTCTTTCCTCATTCTTAAATGCTACCCAAGAGACTCAAGAGGCCAGAAGACTTTGTAGGTTACATTTAGACTATAGCTCCACAATTGTGTTTTTTCATGGGAACTGCCAGGTCTCTGAACAGCAGATTCTTGCCACTACATTGGCGGATCAACTGTGTAAAAATCTGAGCATGCATACAGCGAGCTTCCATGCGCTTGCTGCGATTATGATGTCAGACTCGGGTTATGCTCAGACGGCTTGTGCGTTGTGTTTACCGTGTCAGCATGACGAGGGTTCGGACTGTGGGGGTCTGGAGATCACTGGAGGGAAAGGACGGTTCCTTATGTTCCCACAAGCAGCTGACGTGGTCCAGGAGAACAGCGACCGATTCTCCCCCTGCAGCCTTCGTCACATCAGCCGTCTGCTTCAGATTAAGAAAGACAAATGCTTTGTGGGTGAGACATCAAAGTCCTCTTGTAAGCCACTAGTAGAGAACATGCCCACTTCCAGACCTGGATAGCCATGGCACTGCATGGTTTGTCTAACCTGACTGACATTAAGTCAACAAGTTCTTGGTAATTAAATGCTGAGTCACACCTGGGGCGCTGGTGCAGACACATGACCTTGAAGTGCTCTGACTGGAATCTCCTATCTCTGTTGGGAATATGAATATGTCTTCATATGTCTTACATTTGCTTATCAGTCTCTATCTGAGAATTCACCTCGCATCTCTTAATGAGCTCACCTCTGTGAAGTAAGGCGTGTAGCTTGCCCTATGAACAGGTTGTGTCTCATCAGTCAGTGATCAGCCTATCTGTGGAAACCGGATTTTGGAGAAGGGAGAGGAGTGCGATGTGGGCCACGATGAAGGAGATCCGTGCTGTTACAGCTCTAAGGCGCCAATAGGCACACAGTGTCGTCTCAAGCCCAGCAAGAAGTGCAGGTAAGCCATGATGTCCAACAGCCCCTTTCAACTCTTCCACACTTCATTAAATCATTTCAACACACACACACACACACATGTAAATGTAACCTGCGATTATTTACTATCTATCTAAAAATGTTAATAACTACAGATACAATATTGGACAGACAGTTCTCTGTTTCTAGTTATGACACTGGTTTTCTTTTGGCCAGCTTGACCTTGAATCTTGAACATGCTACTTTACAATCTTGCGGTTAGCAACACTGTCTGTTTCTCAGCCGTATTTCTGCCTTATTTCTGGGGGCTTCAGTCCCAGCCAAGGACTTTGTTGCAGTTCCTCTTGCGTCTACAAGAACTCTGGACTCACCTGTGAGGAAGTCTCTGAGTGTCGAATGAAGAGTGTGTGCACAGGGCTGTCTGCCGTTTGCCCTAGACCGCCAGCAAAGCCAAATCTGACAGTGTGCAGTCTGGGAACACGCGTTTGTCATAATGGGGTGCGCCAATAATCACAATCACCACCATATGTGCAAATGTACTTGTGCATGAAATAGACTTTATATGATGTATTCTTAAATTGATTGAAAAATTGACATTTTGTGTTTATTAGAATCTAGAATTGTGCCAGGATTTGTAGTAAATAATGCCTTCGTGAAAAAAATGTATCTGTACGAGAATGTGAATTGTAAACATATGACCAAAGGGAGTCGTGTGGTGGTCTGAGAATTAACAATGTTAATCAAAGCTGAAGCATTAGAACCATTTGGAGCTGATGATCTTGGGGTCATTGGAGCTTTCCAAGGACGATTAATCATTGTTTTTTATTCATTTCAAAGTGCCGAATGTCCTTCAGCGATTTGAAGTGTGGGTGTTGTTTTGCCCTTCTGGAGCAGGAATGTTCCCGGTCCCTCTGTGTGACACACGGCCTGGAGCAGTGCGAGTGTCCCGGGGAGAGCAGGAAGAAGAGGTGTCACATGTGCTGCCAGCATGCGGGTAAACAACAACACCTCACAACTCTGAGCAAAACAAGACTTACACTAACAGCTGTTTATCAGATCACTGCCTGGACCGACAGGACCACAGAAGAGTCCTACTTGATTTTCCATTCAAGTGAATTCAGTTCAAGCTAGCACAGACATACTCCATAGCATAGAAATGCAAAGCAAATCTAAATTTTTTTTTTGCTCAATATGGGACAAAAATACATTTTCTATTATTGTTTTCCATATATGTCCATTGTAATCTCTTGTGGATAGGTAAGCCACACACCTGTGCGAGCACCACCTCCTCCGTGCTGTCCATGTTCTTTAAGGGAAGGCAGGTGGCCCTGGTGCCTGGAAGCCCCTGCTCTAAAAACCAGGGCTACTGCGACCACTTCCAAACGTGTCGGCTGCTGGATGCTGATGGCCCCATAGCGAGGCTGAAAAACTCCTTCTTACACCTGAATGAATTCAGTGATCTGGCAGACTGGATGAAGGTTCGTTTGAACATTATGGAACCTTATATGTTTGTTCATATGACATCTGTCCCATAGCAGTGCTGATTTGACATGTGTTCAGAGAAAGTAATACCAGTTGTGAAAATGTGCATTGCATTTGTATGCCACTAGCGCTATAGTTTTGACATTAACATGGCTTGTGGCAGGAATTAGTTGTGGCACAATTAAATGGGATGTCACTTATATTTATAATATAAATTTATAATATAAATATTTATATTTCTCCTGTTTGATCTTTGATCCTTATCATGATTTGATAAGTCTGTACTCTGCTTTTTTTGACAGGCAAACTGGTGGGTGATACTGCTGGCTATTCTCGCGGTCTCTGCAGTAATGGCCACGACTGTCTGTCTGTTTGGACACACCCTAGAGAGTGGCGATGCCAGAGTAATGGCAGATTGAGAGAGAGAGAGAGAGAGAGAGAGAGAGAAATAGAGAGAGCTGGGTAAACACCCAGCTGTATTTTGTATGGAACTGTATTTTACAGTTCTGAATGATGAGTTGACTGTAGAGAAGGTCTAGAGGTCTCCTTCAAAACAGACCTGTCCAAAAATTATTTTTTGTTCTCCTGACCCAATTTGGCTTGTCCAGATATATATGAACTATATGACCAGTTTGAACCTCATAATTCATCCAGCTTTCACATCCCTGCTACGTTTCCTTGGTCACTTGTAATTAACTGGAGTGCTGTAGAGAACAAGAGGTACAATCCTGCAGTGCTGCTGAGATACTTTGGCCACTCTTATGTACAGCAAACCCTTAGGACCATCTTCATGAAAAGTGCCTTCCCAGGGTGATGGCCTAAAACCATGGCTTAACCAAATTGCCTAAAGGGCCAAGAAACATGCAATTCCATGGTTTTATGAAAAAATCACTACCATCATCATGCATGTAATGAAACAATTTAATCTCAGACAAGAAATTTTGTACATTTATCCAAAAGTAACCTCTTGAAATTACAGCAGCTCTGCAAAAAAAAGTGTTTACCTTTGAAATTTGCTTTCTAATTTTGCCTGCCAACAATGTCATATTACCCTCGTCAGGTTTATCATGACAAACAAGGACCTAGTGACATATTTCTTTAACCTGTGGGCAGAACAGCATGAGGGTGGAGCCTTGGGTCTTTCACTATTGGTCTAGACAGCATCATGAGGGTGGAGCCTTGGGTCTTTCACTATTGGTCTAGACAGCATCATGAGGGTGGAGCCTTGGGTCTTTCACTATTGGTCTAGACAGCATCATGAGGGTGGAGCCTTGGGTCTTTCACTATTGGTCTAGACAGCATCATGAGGGTGGAGCCTTGGGTCTTTCACTATTGGTCTAGACAGCATCATGAGGGTGGAGCCTTGGGTCGTTCACTATTGGTCTAGACAGCATCATGAGGGTGGAGCCTTGGGTCGTTCACTATTGGTCTAGACAGCATCATGAGGGTGGAGCCTTGGGTCGTTCACTATTGGTCTAGACAGCATCATGAGGGTGGAGCCTTGGGTCTTTCACTATTGGTCTAGACAGCATCATGAGGGTGGAGCCTTGGGTCTTTCACTATTGGTCTAGACAGCATCATGAGGGTGGAGCCTTGGGTCTTTCACTATTGGTCTAGACAGCATCATGAGGGTGGAGCCTTGGGTCTTTCACTATTGGTCTAGACAGCATCATGAGGGTGGAGCCTTGGGTCTTTCACTATTGGTCTAGACAGCATCATGAGGGTGGAGCCTTGGGTCTTTCACTATTGGTCTAGACAGCATCATGAGGGTGGAGCCTTGGGTCTTTCACTATTGGTCTAGACAGCATCATGAGGGTGGAGCCTTGGGTCTTTCACTATTGGTCTAGACCAGGGGTACTCAACTGGCGGACCGCGGTCCGGATCCGGACCCGAACGCAGTCCTGTCCGGACCCAATCTCATTCCTGATAAACTGGATACGGACCTAAAAAAAAACGGAGCATTTATTTCAGGGCTATTGAAAAAACACTTCGTCACGAGTGTTACGTTTGCCACCCCCGCTCAACAACTTACGTTCGCCACCCCCGCCGCACCGGACCTCAGGTCACAGGTATCTGCCAAAATTGGACCGCGGACAAATTTAGTTGAGTACGCCTGGTCTAGACAGCATCATGAGGGTGGAGCCTTGGGTCTTTCACTATTGGTCTAGACAGCATCATGAGGGTGGAGCCTTGGGTCTTTCACTATTGGTCTAGACAGCATCATGAGGGTGGAGCCTTGGGTCTTTCACTATTGGTCTAGACAGCATCATGAGGGTGGAGCCTTGGGTCTTTCACTATTGGTCTAGACAGCATCATGAGGGTGGAGCCTTGGGTCTTTCACTATTGGTCTAGACAGCATCATGAGGGTGGAGCCTTGGGTCTTTCACTATTGGTCTAGACAGCATCATGAGGGTGGAGCCTTGGGTCTTTCACTATTGGTCTAGACAGCATCATGAGGGTGGAGCCTTAGGTCTTTCACTATTGGTCTAGACAGCATCATGAGGGTGGAGCCTTAGGTCTTTCACTATTGGTCTAGACAGCATCCTGCCAAAAGCAGCATAGCAACAGTTGTACATGCACTGCAATGCAAAAGACTCCCTTTGTATTTTTATGCCACAAACCAATTATATAGACCATCCACAAACATGTGCACTGCCTGCTTGCTATTCATTTTAATATCAGTTAACACTGCTATATAAATGAAGTGTCATGAAATAGTTTGTCCCAATTAATCGGAGGTTCAACAAATGATTCTGGATCACACACACACAGTACAACGGATGTACATACATGTACATGGCCGTTAAAGACACATGCTTTATTCATTACAACCTTGATCACAGTTACACACACAAAATCATTGAGCTATAATCTTTTTAAAGTGCAAAGCACCATTTGTTCTTCACCTTGAAACTGAAAGCAGACTAGGAACCCATCATAACAACAAGAGAAGTCAACATCCCATACAGATCCACAGAGACACAGTCTTTGTGTCCACATTAACAGAGCTTTAATAGCTTTAATTCTTTTTTTTATGTGGGGACTCAGTCACAAAGTTTAAGTGCTTCTGGCACTCACACTCCTCTCACCAGTCAATCTTTATGGAATTATTTCTCCATTCTAAATGTGATGCTATTTACGGGCTAAACGTTTTATTTAAGTTTATTCAAGTTTGTGTCAAGAAGCCTGGATTGTATACACTGAACTGGAAAATTACTTTTATGAATCGAGAGAGAGAGAGAGAGAGAGCTAGCAAAAGAGCTTAAGTGCAGCTTCTTCAGATCTACAATTTAACTACAGATACCATGTATTATAATAAAGTAAAACATCATATTATCCATAATTATATAAAGCAATTCAGAACATGGAACTGAATTTTAAGATACCTAAGATCAGATTTTCAAAGTTTTTGCATGTGTGGAAAAAAATGTCACACGTTCACCAACATAGCCAAAGACTGGAGTGTAAATCAACTAATCTGAAGGTGAGATTTTTCTGGCGTACTTCTGGAGATCTCCAGCCTTGTAGAACTTTCCTCTTGTAAAAATTCATATTACAGTTTGATGAGCTGGGTTTGTGGAACTAACTTTTATTTAGGACTTCAGGAGTTTTGAATCAACACCCTAATGCAACACTTCTGGATATGTGAAATATTTCAGTGAATCATGCCCTTAGAGGTCAAATGCTGAATATTTCTATTAATACATGTATGTTCAAGTTTAAAAAGAAGCCTATTGCCATCTCATTTCAAGCTCCCTGCTGAATCTCTATTACAGAAGCTCGTACCTTTTCACCTACATATGAACCTGTGTTCATGTATATTACAGTATCATTGTGTTACAATGGCAGTGTTTGTAAAAGTAAAAAAATAAATAAAATAAAAACAAAAGCGATGTAAAAAGCTTTTATGTATTAACTTTCCTAGTGGTATATAATTTGTACATATACAAATAGTGATGCTATTGGAAATGTGAATGATGGAAGAAAAAAATAAATAAAGTCAATATAAAAAAATAAATATACCAGTATAAATATCAGTGTATATATAATAGCAATATATTTCAACATAAATTATTATTTAAGTGCTTATCAATTGGGAAACTTTACCTTCTCATTGACTGTTAAAATTGTCTGTGGAGGGGTACAAAACAAAAACAAAAATTAGGTGTCAACAATAGAACATTTGTGTGAACATCATCATCTCAAGCACCAGATGTAGCTGTGTGAGGGCAACATTACCTCCTGTACAGTTTCCCCCGTACTTCTTTGCATTTCACAAACGTCACCTCAGGAGACAAGATTGTTTTTTCTGGGTCTTTCAAACAAAATATAATCCTGACAAGAAAAAAACATAAGACTAAATATTTTTAGCCAGTAAAACAGAAATCAGCTCCAACAATAGCAATGCAGTAGTTTACCTGTAATGATTCTAGTTTTACACTGTGTGGGTGGGCATGCCAGATTCAGAAGCACTGCTTCAGTTATGTTCTGTACAATCTCAAGACTTTAATTTCTTCACAAACACCTGAGGGTTTAAATGTTTAAACAAGGTCCAAAACTATTTGGAGTCAAAATGTGGAAACACATAGTTTTGGTACTTGCCAGATGAACCCAAGCAAAGAAGTCTTCCTTGTACATTTTTCTTTGTGTAGAAAGTAAAGAAATTCTCAAATAATTCACTAAATACTTTCATATTTAAATCTATATGTCGGACTTTTATGAATATTATATGTCCCACTGTTTACATTAGCCACACAACAGAGTTTCCTGTGGAGAACAATAACAATTGTATCTGCTTATAAAACAGTAGAAACATACTTTTTTTGTGTTTCCCCAGTCCGGATGCTAATTTTCTGGACTTTAAGTTCAGAGCAGGAAGAATTTCCATTCCACCAGGACCAAACCACGTTAAACGGTGACGAAGCGAGCCACCTACTGCAGTCTTCCATTCTGATCTTTATCACCTGAAGATCACCAATGTCCTCCTCTGTAACCAAGAGGAAGGAGCGGGTCTCGTCGGTGGCAATTTTTCCCTTTCTGCTAAAAAAAAAACCAAAAAAAAAAAAAGCCCAAGAGACAATTAAGTGGCAAGATTGTTTATCCCAGAAAATACACCTAATGGATCTCTCAAAGAGTGCATTTTCCATAAAGTGTCCATGCTGGATACGGTCCAGACTGCCAGATGTTACAGCTACTTACACATCAAGTTGAAGATCTGTCGCACTGCCATTTGTACCATAGAGCGAGGCTGTGAGAGTAGGATCTTCTGCTGACTGGTTGGTCTGCACTTTGAATAGAATCTTTAGCTGATAGTGATGAACTGTGCAAAGAAGCAAAATCACAATCACCGGCATGCCGCAAATTTTGTGTAACACATAAGACAACACAGCACCATAGCTAGACAAAAGGCTTTGCTGTGTGATGTGCGATGCAGACCTCTAAACGGCACGGACGCTCGGGTTTTGGTGAACATCTTCACGCTGCGGGCTCGCCGGACCTTCTTGGCGTCGTAGCCCACGGTGGTGCAGTGTTCCTTACGGCAACGGAGACACACGCCGCGGTCGAACATCTCGCTGTTCCTGCACCTGTAGGCCTTACTGGGCTCTACTTCGTTCAGCAGAGAGTCAATGAACAGGTGGACGGACCTCTCGTGTTCACATCTCACCGCATCGTTCATGGCTGGTGGCAATGGGATAACAAATGTATTAATGACACACACAAGAAAATACAGTAAGGGTCAATATTTCAATATTATTGATTCCCAATTATACTTTGGAATAAATGAGGCCATTATTGAAAAGCGCTATATAAATATATTTGATTTGATTTGATTAGATTATTGTTAAGAAAGCCATATAGGGTATACATGGTATAAATGGTGGTACTCAAAATTATACTGGTAATATAATTATAATGGTACTGTGCAAAATTATACAGTGTACAGTATAATGTACTTTACACACTATGCATACCATAATCTAAAGCAGTACTTATCCAAGATTACAAATACTACAGACTCCCGTCTTACCCATCTGGTCTACATGTACCCATGATCCTCCCAACCTCTACCAGCCCACCTTTATTCAAAACAGGATCATACCAAGTAATCCCAGATTAGCTATATTCTCAAGGGCTCCTCGCAGATTACAGCCAGGCTGGAAGCTCCCTCCATTCGGGTAAATGTCCACATGACCAACTGGCTGCTGGATCCCAATGCTGAGACCCAGGGATCCTCTTGAGAAGGTGTGGAGAACATCCACAAAACGAGCATCATCGGGAGAGAGTCGCTGGTGTGCATGGACCCCTTCAAAGTCTGGACCTGCTGGATCAAGACCTGCACAGACCAATCACCATCTATCTTACTGCACCCGTCTGAAACCGTGACTTTCCCATTGGTTACTGAGCCAGGCAGACGTGTACCTGTTATTCTGCCAACCTTGTTGGTGGCATAACTGCCTGCAAATCCAGCCACGTGAGCACCAAGACTGTAGCCAATGAGATGAAGCTTCTCCAGAGGAATGTTGGTCATCTCCTTTAGTCATGGACATCACATAAAAACTTATTTTTAATACAAACGCTGCAATGATCCAAAGTTGGAGATCGTCCAACCTCTGTGTTTCTGCCCGTCTGGCTTTTAATTTGTGGAAGGAGCAGCCTGCTTCAACTCCAAGAGGTCAGTACTTACAGTAGTAAAAACCTCTGTCTTCAATTTACGATGACCTTCTATGCATTTTCTACACATTATTACACATTTTAGTCAAAAACATGTCAATTTTAAAACAATACTTAGAAAAGAAGACATCTGTCTGGTTCTTATGGTTTCATGCAGGAAACCTAGTTAGCACTTACACAAGCACTAGCTTCCTAAAATCCTTTAAGCTTACTAATCCGTCCAACAACGCTGCTCTGTGTGACCTGTTTGCTCGGTGTTTCTCTCTCAGCACAAGAATGCCTCTTACATGAACGCACATAAAGCTCCAACTTAAGGTCTTGTCATGCCATGCCTGTTTAGGAAGTATGTGTTGGGCTTTGCTAATACAAACCTCTATCCAGTCGATGAAGTGTCCAACCTCTTGCCCCACTTTCCGTGTTTTCTGAGCTGCCAAAACATAGTGATTCTGGGCTGTGTTCAGCCAGTCGACCACTATTACATTGGCATCTTTCTCTCGGTTATACAGAGCTGCTACCAGTTTGGCCACCCAGTTCTCAAATAACCCACTCACCTAACAAATGGAAGTTATAGTCAGTTATGTACTGCTTTTTAAAATAAAACTAATACATGTATATTTAAAACTTAGTTTATTTTAGTTTACCGTCCAGCCATGTATCACCAGAAAGGTTTTGGCAGTACTGTTGAAACGGCAGTTGCCCAAGGTCTCTTCTCTGCCAGGCACAATGTAACATACGTCATCGTCTGGACACGATGGATTCCTCAGTGAAAACTTAGCATGGATGCCATGGACTTCGACCCTCTGGGGAAACAGGTTCTTTAAAGGCTCTAAGAAATTATCTGTGAAATAAGTTTAAAATGAATGGAATACATTTGAATAAAACTGTAAAGCCCACTACAAATGCTGAAGTTTATCCAGTTCATCATTTTGCAAATAATGCCACTTGAGGCATATAATCAAGTATGATTTTTTTACTTATACTTTTATACTCTTTTATATACTTTTATATTATTCAGAAGTCTTAAATTCTTATTTCATATTAAGAAACGGCCTTCTCAGTAGCTTTGCTGTTTTGAATAAACTCAAGTAATCGGAGCTCTGCTGGAGTAACTACACTTGTTTGCGTGTTATGGCTCTTTCCAAACAATATAGCCAACTGCAAGCCACTGAGTTGCAGGATTTAGTTTTGCAACGATCAACCGTACTGATTCAAACAAGTGTTTCCCACATACATAACGATCAGCACTTGCGATTCCTTTAAACTTACCATGAAATATATGAAGCTCTTCCTCCACTGAAGTGACGCAAATGACGGTAGACCCTGATAAGAGGAAGAAGAGGTATTTGATTGGCCAGATTTTCATGTCTTATTTCTAGGACTCGTGCATTTATTAATGATTTCTTCAGATGCAGGCTGGGAGTTGCTTAAAAGACAGAATTAAAGGAAAGTGGTAGAAAATCCCCCTTATTGAGTACATACTACGACGACTTAAGTGGACAGCGCGGAGTTAAGATACAAGATACCTCTCAAAGCAGATCTAATGTTGTATTGGTACCACCCCACGGGTGGAGCGTGTACTCGCTTTAATGAAGTAAGAGCTTCAGACTGATCTGGAGTCAGATTTACACATTGTGGCGTAACGGTTAGGATTTGGAATTGTATGGGCGGAGTTGGTCCTGCGTCGGTGTAAAAGGTGAACTAAGCTCTATACGTCAGAAAAGGTTGAAATGTTGTTATGAATCAAGGTTGGTTAATTATTGTCTAAGTGATACGTTACAGTATTTTACATCGTCTTGTTCAGCATGTCTGGAATAAATTATTTCGCGCGCACACACACACACACACACACACACACACACGCACACACACACACAAGCTAAACTTTTCCAACTTGGATCAGTTATTTGCAAAAGCAAAACTGTAGAGCCTGCAAAAATGTCCATGTAATTATCTCCCCCGAATATATTGACCACAGTTAGAAGATTTCGTTCATTAGTCATTACCCTGTTTAGTAATTAAATGTAGGTCTGTCTTGTCCATGTGTCTGACTTAACTGATTGTTTCCTCGATAGCGCTACTCGTCAGACTTTTTTAAGCAAACATCATGAAGTGATTAAATAATCTCTGAGGAGGTTCAGGCCGCTTTTCGAAGAATAACTGATGTAAGGAGTCCTCGCGTGAACCTGTGATGTCACGAGCCTCGGTGAACTGACAGTCTTACCGAACCAGTAACGTGCTGGAAGGAGAGGGATGAATCACACGCTGTGAATGAGAAGAACCGCAACCCCTCTTGGGCATCTGGGCCCCCATCTGGGCATCACTGCGGTTCACTGGCTTAACGGTGTTCCAGTGCGACTTGAAGTGTCGTTAGACTTCAGGGTCTGAAACCTGGAGCAGGGAATCCTTGGCTCTAAATCCCATTTCTGAGTCAACCAAAATCGTTTTGACCCCTTAAACTGAATACCATACTGGAGCACCAAAATGTCCAAACATGGTTGGGGTTGTTTTATGTGTTTGTGTGTTTGTAGGTGGAGGAGTTGATGTATTCTCATGTCAACATGCGTCCTACCAGTCATACGCCCATCACTGCTCTCTGCTGTCCTGGAAGTTCGGACACTCTTCATGTGTGTATCACCATATGTTTGCAGTAATTGGGTGCTATACAGGGAGTTCTCTCTGTATAGCACCCAACACTCTCCAAGGCGGGAGTCTATCCGTTTGGTGCTGCACAGTATTTCCATTCCCAGAGTGAGTTTCCTCTTTTCCTTGAAAAACAGACCCAGTTTGAAAAACATCTTCTGGGTAAGTTGCACGTGAGACCCATTGTGTTCCAGTCAGCACAGCTGACCCATTTGATTGGTCTAGATGTTGTGAGGTGATGCTGCTTTTGTTTGCATACAAATATAGAGGAACTCATGCTAGCAGTGGAAGTGGTCCGTTGGGAGGTTTGTTTCAGACCTAACAAATGATCCTCATTGGGATCTGAGAATAACACCAAATCCTCTCTTAAATGGCTTTCCTGGAAGTCCATTTCTGAGACCCTCAGTGAAATACATATGCGTGTTTTGGCCAGCAATCAACTCTTCTGTTGCCAATGAACAAAGTGGCTTGGTGAGAGATTAAGACTAACTGTAAAAATGAATAACAAATGTTTGCAACACTGTATGTGTTTTCCATTTGTGCATTTTCCACCTATTTGAGGTCCCAAATGTCCCTCCAATAATGTAATTTATGCAATTTTAAAATCCATTCAAATGGAAATAAACTACTTAAGTAAATAAAATAGGATGCATTTCACCCTTAAAATATCATGAAAGGTGGAATACCTTCTAAAAGTTGTGCTTTATTGTTAGTTTTTGTATTTTTTCCTATTATTGTTTTCATACTCATTGTTCATACCATGGTTTATTCTTTTGCTGTCAGATTATATTTTTGTTGCTACAACATCATTAAGAAAAGAAAGCCAAATGGTGAAATTTTTCCAATAAAGTGTTATAAAGTGATTACGGAAATAAATGCAGCTTCCACACTGATGATATATAATATACTCAGTTTAATAAGGTATCATATTTATACATTGCGTTGTGCATTAATCTATTGAAGGTGATGTAAAGAATTATCAAATTATTTGTTTATAAAAAAGAACGATGATATGTAAAAGTCACAGGTAAAGAGGCTGAGACAAACAAGCATGGCATAATACAAGCCTAATGTACAAACATATACATTAAATAAATAATGTTTTTGTATTTATGGCTATTATGCAGGACAGACATTCCTGATGATAATATAAGGGGTTGGGGTCTTGTATATTTCTAGTTTTCCCCTCAGAAATAATACTCTTGGCTACTTTAATGGAAATTGGACCAACCAAACCCTGGTTTTCAATCATTTCAATCATTCGCATATCTCTATACCACTGGGTCAGTTCCTCCCTCGTCATGGGACGATGCCAGTGATACACTTATTGTTGATGATATTTCATTGTTTTCTTTTAAAGCAACAATAAAAGATGAGACTAATGTCCCAGCACGTAATGTCAACTTTTGTCCTTGAATTCACAAAGCTGCACTGTTTAAAACAGAATCAGTCAAAATGTCTAACATTTTTGTCCACCATATATTAAAATCATATACTCCTTAACAAGTGGCTTTAAGTGACGAATTCATCAGAGGGGGCTAAGCCAATAAAGTGATCTGTGCCAAACACAACAACCAAACATAAACTAAAAATATTTCAAGTAAAATTATTTACATGCATAATTTCCATATGTAGATTTAGCTGAGAGTGCGCTTGGTCCTATAATTTGGTAGCAGTCAACATCCTGTGTCACTCCATTTAATACTTTTGCAAAAGTCAGACAGCTATCCCTGTGCAAGACAGCAGACTTACACCATCGACAAACTGTGCTGGAACTGTCCCTAGGAAGATATTCAAGCTAGCTATTAAAGTATCAACTAACAAAGGGTTTAGGACAAAAACTTAGTGGTTTACTTAGACTATTTCACAGCGAAACTGTACAATAAAAATATCTAGCTTTATATTGTTCCATTTTCTGAACAGAAAATGTAATTTCTATTTTTCTTTCAGTGTACTCATAACCAACACTCATTGTAGCAGTGGGTCTTACTCCCTAAACACATCAATATGACAGACCATTCTTTGGGATGCAAAGCCGCCATCACAGCATTACAATCTGCCTTCATACAGCGTTGTCAAGTGCGTCAGCGTGCTTGGAGGACACTCAGCATTTGACACCTCGTGGCTTTGTAGCCAATTAAGTAATTAGATATGGTGCTTATTTATCAATGGGCCTGCACTGTCTCAAAGCAGAGGTCCTCACCACAGAGCACGGTCCAGTCAGGCACCCTGTCGAGGTCATGATACATCTCTGACAAATCCCAAATGAAGCTCGGCATGCTTAGCAAGACAATCGCTTTGCCTCCCTCACAAATGCCGCATACTTTATTTAAATGCGCTTTGGTTAGACCAAAGCAGACAGAAATTCAGTACACACGTTATAACAGTGTAAGAGTTTACTTACATATAAGTACATGTATATATTGCATAACAATAAAAGATTTCTCTTTCATTTGAAAAAAATATTTCATAGCCAATGAGATCGAATCCTTCTTTTCTGTCTCATGCGATTGAGCCATTAGTGTAAGCATGGGGAGAAAGACGTGTGAAAGAGGCGTTAGTATTTTCCGGATTTGCTTTGACTCTACACTCTACACTCCAGTGACTTCTGATCAATTGTTGAATTTTGAGGAAAAACAATACTGAGTGGTGTTAGAAGTGGCTTCTCAGTTCAAACTGCTCAGCGGTCAGAACTTATCAAGAGTATGGTTCCTTGCAGGACGTGCTTACAGAAGAGGGGGTTTCTCATGAGATGATTGCTACTATTCAGTGACCCAGAACATAGTGAAACTAGTCAGTCTCTACCAGTCCAGTTCTCAGCAGGTTCCTCTCAGGTTCCAGAGAAAGTGCCTCACTCCTCTGTGGTCTTTTTAAAGGAGCTGCCATGCATCCTCAGTTTGTGTAACCTGTCATTGGTCAAAGCAATCATATAGTTAAACACACACATATATGGCCATATAGACATAAAGAGAGTTTTATGTAAAACACAATGTCATTTTGAAAATTTCTTTTACCTTTGATTTTTGCGGCTTGACTGAGCCTCTTTGCCTTTCACAAACACTGCAGCGTTCCCCCCACGGCTGAGGTAGGAAAACTCATCATCTTTGGCCACAAAGATCACTCTGCAACAGGAAACCAGCGTTAATGGCCTGAATGGCATGCCTGAAGTGAAGTTAAACCATGCCTGAATTGAAGTTGTGATCAGAAGCAAAGCACTTGGCAAGTTGCTCTGGATAAGAGCATCTGCTAAATGCCGTAAATGTAAATGTAAAGTATATTGTAAATTGAAATAACCCCCTCTTTTTGATTACCTGGACTGGGTTTCTCCAGACTTAATTCGTAGTTTGCGTATGTGGAAAGTGTCTGGGTTCCACCAGGGCCAGCTGATGATCGTGTCCTTCTCCCAAAGCAGCTTCACCATCATCAGTTCCCCAATGTCCACGTCCGTGGTCAGCAAAAAGGAGATAGTGGTGTTGGTGTTCATAGATGGCCTACAGAACCAGCCCAAAGCCATCATTACCAAGATGAAAGACATTATCCTCAGAAACAACAGGAAACCCTCTTATTGTGTACTATTGTTGCTGACAGTCAGTGATGTTTACCTGACTTGAAGTAAAAAAAAAATCTTACATGACATAGGGAATATTTTCCTTCTCTCCAGAGAAACCATAGAGGGAAATCTTCATGGGTTGGTCAGTGTAGCTTATGTTGGACTTGCCAAAGAAATGGACTTTTACTTGGTAATGGAACACTGCAGGAACATCAAGATTATAATGAAATAAATATGATGGCAATAATCAATCTGAAAAGTATATAGAAACAACTGCAATAAAAAAAAGAATCAGAAAATAAACTTTTCTGATATGTAGCCAACTAAAGTGGTACAGATGTGTCTGTTTCCAAATAAATCTGAACTATTCATGACCAATTTACTAATTCTACTTTCTACTTGTAATTACAATTTTTCTTTACAGTCTTAGTTACAATTAACTTTTTCTTTTTGTAACTTTTTCCTCATAGCATTAAACCACAAGATTAAGTGGTGAACGTAAAGCCAGTTAGCCAATAGTGAATATGTTTACTCAATTGAACTTTGATCCCAACCTGCCAGATTTATTTGTTAAGCTGTTCATTTGTTTTACAGCTAGACACATGTAAACACTTCCAAAATAAATCTCGAGTTTCCAGCCCTACTAGCTAAAGGCCCCTTCCTGTGTCTATTTTTATACCCAAATCATGAATTAGACATTTGGGGGTCCATTGTGAATGATCAAAAAGTACACAAAGCCCCCCCCCCATATTTTTATCCTCCACTTCCCAAAACGACGCCGCCCCCCCCCCCCCCCCCCCCCCCCCACGTTCCTTTACCTTTGAACGGCATCATGTCCCTGGTCTTCATGTACATCTTGCTGCTCCTGCGACTGCGTACCTTGGTCACGCCGTAGCCCACCTTGTTGCACCTGTTCTTACGACAGCTGAGGCAGACGCCCTTGTTGAAGGATTCCTTAGAGCTGCAGCGGTAACCTGTGCTCTCCTGCTGCAGGTTGACCAGCGAGTCGATGAAGAGGTGGATGGAGCGTTCGTGGGAGCACTTCACAATCTGGTCCATGTCTGTGAGCGGGGAACCAGACACCAGCGTCAATGTTGTGTTTGGATTGAAGAAAAAACTAACAGTGAAACAATGCTGCTTCTACTAATAATTAGGCATTACAGTGTATTTGGACTAATTTAAAAATGATTTTAAATGCTTGAAATGCTTTTTGTAATCTTTATGTTGATTGTTATCTGTAATTAGCCAGCTCCTGGAAAAATGTTGCTTGTAAATAATCTGCAACACTACAAAAGGAGGTCATCTTACTTCTCAAGCCTGTGGTGGCCACCATCATCATGGTGTTCTGCAGATCACATCCAGGCTGGAAGGTTCCTCCATTGGGGTAGAAGTCTATGTGGCCTACAGGCCTCTGGATGCCAATGCTGCGATCCGGGGAGCCACGTGTGTTGGTGTGGAGCACGTCCACAAACAGGGCGTCATCGGGGGACAGGGTGCTTTGGGCATCTGCATACTCAAAGCTCGGGCCGGCTGGATCCAAACCTGGGCTCAGGCAAAGGTGAAACAACAGCCAGCATCACTGCTAGTGTCACAATCAATACGCAATACACACGTGTTTCAACACAAGACAGTGGTAACATAGCTATGTGTAGAAGGTTCATACTTATATAGGATCAAATCCTTATATCCTGAATATATACATGTCCTAAAATATGAATTGAATACAAGAAAAGAATATATGTTAAGGCTGTGAGTCTGTTCACCTGTGATCCTGTTGACTTTGCCTTTAGTGTGGAGTCCTGCGATGCCTGCTACGTGTGCACCCAGGCTGTAGCCGAGGAGATGCAGCTTCTCCCATGGGTATTCCAGTTCAGCCTATCACGCAGAAGCATACACGACCAGATTAGCTAACATATGACACACTGAATCTCAATGCTTTGTTAATTTTTTTCACCTGAATCGCTGTTAATATAAAAACAATATCTGCATGTATACAGTTAAAATGCCTCTTTAAACATCTGTAACCATGCAGTGACCTTTATAGAAAGGCAAATTAATCTAAAAAGTTCTATGGCCCTCTAACATGTGTTTACAACTGTTCAAAAATGTGTAACATGTTTAGATTTCCAAATGACCTGTAACCAGTTGACGAATCTGGCCACATCCCTCCCCACGAGTTTGGTGTAGGCAGCTGATGTTGGGTAGTGCTGCTGGGCCCGCACAAGCCAGTCGACTACAACTACATTGGCCGTTGGCTCCCTCTCGTACAGCGCCGTCACCAGCTTGGACACCCAACTTTCGTACATCCCGGTGACCTGCGCAGATTAGGCTGGTCAACTATCGGACTTTACACCAAGGTGTGTTAGCCCTGGTGCTCCATACTCACAATGCGAGAGTGAACAGTAATACACCATTCCGTTTACACATTGGGAAGAAAGCTGTCTGAGATTATCACTCACCGTCCACCCGTGAATCACTATGAAGGTCTTGGCTTCTGGGTGGAACTGACAATCCTTTATGGTTTGCGGCTGTCCAGGAACAATGAAGCACAAATCATCTTCAGGTTCGAAGTTGGTTCTGAGAACAAATCTGGATTCAATGTCGCCAAACTCCCCCATCGTGTCTGTAGAATTTGCAGTGGTGTTACCTGTACAAATGAACATCAACAAACAGAAACTAGTGGATAATACTTTAAAACTTTTATTACTCCAACAAACAGAAACTAGTAGATAATAATTTTAAACTGTTATTACTCTAAAAAACAGAAACTAGTAGATAATACTTTAAAACTGTTATTACTCCAACAATTTGTTTTTAAAGCGAACAATTCACGAGATATACAACATTCTAACAATTCTTAAAAACTGTTGGTATTATTGTTATACAGCGTAAATTTAGAACATGAAAGTAACTTTTTTTAGACATGAAAACTCATTTGTGTCTCGATACTGCCCCCTAACGACGTTTATTACGCAGCAGCTTTGGGGAGTTAGACCCGCAAACTTTTCTGTGTTCAGTGCATCAAAATAATGCATCAAAATATGAAAGAAATGGAGATGAAGGTGGTTATATATAGCATGCAGAAAGAAAGCATTATCAATATAGGGAATGTCACTGTATATCATTTCTAATAGTTAAAAGTTTGTAGTTAAACCTTAAGAAACTCGAAACATTATCTGGAAACGAAAAACGATTACAGTTTAGCACTACATGGAACAAAACACATTTATAATAGTTCAAAGACTTTATACAACTCTTATTCTGACAATCATAACCCCGACAAATGCCAAAGGCAGTAAAGGGCAAATGAAATACAGTGACTCAGCTTTGCTCACTGCAGAATTAACTTTGGTCAGAAGGAGTACACGGCTTTAATTTGACTCACTTACCGTTAATTTCTGTTTACATTACGGCACTACAGAGATTTCCATCAGAGCCACGAAGAGCAGAGTTTACATTTTTAACAGCGCTTAAAAGGCACGTGAAATATTTTGGGGAGAAGAATATT
Source organism: Brachyhypopomus gauderio (assembly GCF_052324685.1). Taxonomy (NCBI): domain Eukaryota; kingdom Metazoa; phylum Chordata; class Actinopteri; order Gymnotiformes; family Hypopomidae; genus Brachyhypopomus; species Brachyhypopomus gauderio. Next base: position 545,559 of record NW_027506905.1, read on the forward strand.
TTTAATTGAGTACTTACTGAAAGTGGCTGTTTCAGTGGTTGTGGGCTCAGTTGTAGCTACAGATGCCGTGGAAATCTTCGCCAAATACATCCAAATGATGAGGAACGCGTTTCTTCTTCCCATGATGTGACTACGTTATGATTGAACGCTTACGAAAAAATAAATGAATATGTGTGACTTTTATGTTGCGGTTTAGTCCAATTTCCACGGCGTTGCGGTGGTTAGTAGCTTTAATGTGACACCGCAGTTGTCAGCGAGTGAAGTTAGCCACTTTGAAACAGTTGCCGCTACAAGCGCGTCTTTATGGTTCTAGGCGACCTCATGCAAATCATTCGCGCCCTATTGGTCAGGAGGCGGGGAGCGGGGCGGGGAGTATTCCACAAAACTCCCCCCATCACCCTGAATTCCTACACACATCATCCTTGAGATGGTTAAAACAACGAGCGGCTATCGCGTGCTGTGAACTTCTTACTGTTAAATATGATAACCAGTCATACACGGGGCAAATATGCATATGTTGTGATAGTATAGGCTAGTCCTTTGGGCCCTTTTATATGAAAAGTGATCAGTTTGGTAGAAATAAACGTATTCATTAATGGAAATATCTAGCGCATTTAAGTAAATAAAAGACAGAATAATAAAACCAAAAGCATTGCTTATAAAATATTTGTGATGTTTACGAGTTTACGATAGCACACTGGTTCATTGTTTTTCTCATTCTTAGATATACAGTCACTGTTTGTTTAATTGATCTTGGCACAGCCTGGTCTAGATATGAAGTTCACACTTCACATGTCGGAACCGGTCTATGGGTGTGCGGGGAGACCCTGACTCTCATTGGCCAGTGAGTGATGAACAGATGATGGCCAGACGTGTGTGTGTGTGTGTGTGTGTGTGTGTGTGTGTGTGTGTGTGTGTGTGTGTGTGTGTGTGTGTGTGCGTGCGTGTGTGTGTGTGTGTGTGTGTGTGTGTGTGTGTGTGTGTGTGCACGCGCGCACATGCTTACATGACAATGTGTACATGATGTTTTTGCTCTCACTTAATATTTTGAGTTCATAGCATGAAAATGATTATGGCACTATATATATTATACACACACACACACACACACACACACACACACACACACACACACACACACACACACACACACACACACACACACACACACACATTACAAAATTACAGCTGCTTGTCCATTTCTGAAACACGTGTGAATTCCACACATTATCTCCTAAATGCAAACATCCTGCAGCTTTATTTTGCAGTACTCACTGTCAATTTTATTAGGAGGTGACATAATTGAACCCACATTATCTAACAAAAGGCTAAATAATTAACAAATGTGACATTTTAGCACACTCACTAAATGTGTTTTAAACTAATTGAAATGTGAGCTCCTGTATTCATGAGGGCCTAGGCTCCATCATATATAGCATACAGTTAATACATATATCACAGCTCAATAGCTAACCCTTTGGAGAGAAAAAGGACTGTAAGAAAGAATGACTCAAAGGACAAAATGTCAAAATTTTGAAAAAAACCCCAGCTCTGCTAGTTGTGCTACAAAAATAACCGCCACCAGGCACAATTATAGAGATAATTAATGATTTTTAAGTGCTGTAAATGATCACTGACTATTCATCACAAATGTTTTAAAGTAGGTCACCCAAATCCTGTGTGCTTCTGAACAGCGAGACATCAACAGAAACATTGTGCTAACTAAACAGACCCACATTTCCAAACAAGGTGGAAGTTTTTGGTGAAAACAAATTTTTTTTCTCTCTCTGCAGAAGATGAGTAAATTAACTGTCAACGGTCTGGGATCTTTTAACTAATTCCAGGCTAACATCTGGCATAATGACAAATTCTAGTAATAACTACAAAGAATGTTGATGGTTTAAACTTTATTTGATTACAGCTTACTATTACAATCTCTTTGCTTTTAATCCAAGCTAAACATAGCATAATGCATTCAATAATGAAGAGCTTTGGAGGACTTTGGTAGGGCATGACCACAGAATACAACCCTGCAGTTTCCAGCTGCCTCACCATTAGTGCAGGTTACTGAGGTTTCAGGCACTGAAGGACAGTGGCGCCTCACTGGTTGTAATCCAGTGAAAATGTATTTGGAGAGACATGGGCTGCATTCAAACTATAAATGCCAAGTTTAAGCAGCCTTCCTGGTTTTTTTATTACTTGTAAACATTCATAATCAAGATATCCTGCATGTTTATGTTACAGATCTATTTGAGCGATTAACAACATAGCAAACACCCACATTCTTAAAGACATAGAAGTTCTCAGCGCTGATGACAAAGATCTCCAAGCGTAAGAAACAGAACCCATCTGCTTGAATGTTTGAATCTTTGAAGTTCAGTCTCCCGCAGCTCCCAGCGGAGCTCCTCAGACAATTTTGCACGCTTTTCTAAAAGATGACCAGGGTACCTGGTAACACCAAATGGGCTCAGAAGCACTAGTCTCCCAAATGCAAGGGTATGAACTTGACGTCTGCCCTCTCCCATTTTGAAATGTTGGCACTGCGAGCTACTTCCCTGTGGAGGGGAGTTGTGTCGTTGGCAGCTGTGCGTGGTGTAACAGTGTCTGCCTGCAAACCCCTGGAGAACACCCCGCAGTCCTCGCACACCATCGCATGCGCAATCGCTATCATAACTTGGCAATGACTGTGTCCTGTCCATATATTACTTTTTGGTACATTAGACATGACAGGAAAGTATAACTGCTTCAATAATAAGTCTAACACAGCAGTTTCTCTATTACTGATACAGATTAATGCACACAAAGCTTTACTTGGCAAACTAGCATTTGCAGTAAGCGATTAATAATGTCTAGGGCAACAGTAGTGTTTATAATCCAGCAATAAGAGTTTATGCTTGGGTGACAGCTGTTCATGAATGTATCAAATAACTAAAAAAGATACTCAAATAGTGTTTAAACCAAAGCACCTTCATCAGGCACACTGAATACGTAAACAGAGACAGGTACAGTAACATAAAAATATTAATGTGGAATGTTATTGTTATTTCAAAGATGTAATGAGTCACAGAGAAGCAGATACTGAACTATCTGCAGATCTGTTTCAACACCTTACATCACACATCAGTACACATTACAAATAAGTACGTTACTGTAACTATCACTACTAAACGTTAGTACTAGTTATTACTCAACTTTTATCATAAAGGGTTTGAGCGGGCTTTTATAAAATGATGATATGAGTAGAGTTTTGTTGTCATTGTACATGGTACAACGAAATTCTGAGTGGTACCTCAGTCACATAACAAGATTAAAAGAATAAAAACAGTGCAAGACAACATATATACATAAAACATTCTGCTAGTCTGTCGGGACAGATACAGATACTGGTTTATATCAGCAACATGGTGTAGGTGAGGCAGTTATGGCATGATGGTATAACTGTCTTGATTATGTGGCATGGTATAACAATGTTATATGTTCATGTTACTGCATTTGCCTAACAATGTTCATCTGTTATTTAGAAACAATCACTTTTAGAAACACATGCATGCGTGAGTAGTTTGTTCTAGTTCATGTGCCACCCTGCATCCTGCTATACAATTTGTGGATGCACATTCTGTCTCTATATCAGAACCTGACATCACCTGTTTATTACCTATATGGCCACTGTGTCTGAGAAAAATTATCTGTTTTGTATAGTACAAAATATAGTATGTACAATGAAAATAAAATGAAAGTAAAATAAAATTCAGCATTTTCTCAACGGTTTACACCTGCTAGTTTTGTATAGTACAAAATATAGTATGTACAATGAAAATAAAATGAAAGTAAAATAAAATTTAGCATTTTCTTTAAAGTGAACCCAGAACCCATTCTCACACTATTACTAAGCCTTCAAGAAGCAGCCCATCACATTCTGGCAAAGCATCAAAGTGCTTCACTGTTCAGACTTACGAAGCTCAGCCAGTGCATTACAGAACAGTCCTCTGTTCCAGATCACGGGTGATTGGACGAGTTTTGTGGTGTGTAAGCCAAAGCTATAGGGTGCCACTTTAAGAAACAGCTGTTTAGTGTCTAGGGCAGCACGCTGAACTCTCGTCATTATAGAAAGCTGGGAATGTTTTGGAATTCTTCAACAGCTGGCCTCTAATGAGAAACACTTGTAGTCCACCAACATACCTATTCCATTACCTTAGTAAGAGCTGCAGAAAACCTATACACTCACAAATGAAAACCGAGGGATCTCCAATAGAATGAGCAGTATAATCTGACTGGCAGTTAAGAGTGTAATAGTTACCCATTTTAGCACTTCTTAGATCAGCTACACCATCTGAAAACACCGTCTGAGGGTCAGACAGGTTGGAACAACGAATGCCAGGGGACGATTTCTCAACACATGCCTGTCAGTGAGGACCTGTGAGTTATGTGATGTTTGTGAGATATTCTTACCATGTCTAAGTCCCCAAACCCACGCCCCCACCCCAAACCAGAGTAGAAACCCCCATCTGTTAGAAACGCCACATCTGTTCTGGCACATGTTTCCCATGGCTCATGACACATGCATTCGTCTGAAACACACAAAGAGTGGCCTCATCCGGGCCCCGGGCCCCGGGCCCCGGGCCCCAGACCTTGGGCCCCGGGCTCCAGGAGACTTCGTTCTGAGCATGTTGTGGTCCGAATACAAAATGGCTCATGAGTCCATGCAATGAACAGACTCACAGTAAACAAAAACAAGGCCCTTCGAGTGAATTAAGTGAAGAAGGAAGAATGTAGAATGGCAAAAATGTCACTTTGCGTGCATGTGGTGACTCCATAAACGGGCTCCCTGGTGAACATGTGTTTTCCATGCACGTGCTTGCGCGGAGTCCTGGCTGAACAATGTGTTTATGCACGGCTGTGCGTGCATACATGTATGTGGCTGCGTGGGTGCATGCTTGTCCTTTATTCAGGGCGTGTTGTGATCATGAACTATCACGTGAAGGTGTAAAACACAGATGGAATCACTTCCTTCTGGGCGTGTGCATGCGGGGGAGGGGTGGGGGGGGGGGGGGTTGTCTCCACTCGCTCCACTACTGTGAGCCGTGTTTCTCAACTCCACCCTCCTCGGCAGCAACGCACAGGGGATGCGGATTCGACTTTCCCCTTCTGCCCTTTCACACCACGGTCCATCAGACTATCCTCGATTCCTATTGTTACTGGCAGGTTGCCTCTTCTGCAAGTATCCCTCCATTTTGTTGCAGAGCTCAGGGTGCCCCAAAGCCCCTGGGGTATCCCCCGCTGCCTCTTATCCCACAGATGATACCTTGGAAACACAATCAGAATGTTTTCACAGCTTTGTTGCCTTAATGTTGACACCCCTGGTAGACGGACTGCTTCTCCAGTCCCTGGGGAAGCCTTTGAACATTGCAGTGGCCCCTCTGGAGAACTGCAGAACCCTGAGCCCACTGGGGTGCTTTAGAGCCATTCCCAGACTTGTTAAGCTGATCATAATGGGAAGACCTGGCCCCTGTGTGCATGAAACTCGGTTGACTTCCTCTTCTTGGACTGTGGTTTCATCCCTGCCACAGTTCCGGTGCATATAGAGTTCATGATCTTGGTCCTGCTGTGACGCTCTACTCTGTGTGCAGTCATGAAGGTTCATGAGGAGCTGCATGAGGTGGTTCTCCTCGCATGTAGTGAGAAGATCGAGACCCCTAGGTTGGCCCAGAGTATTTGAGTATTGCTTAGAAAGCTTAATGAAAACAGATCTATGATCTATTTCATTCCTCCTACAGACAAATACAATGTATAAGGAGAACAAGCTTAATGAATTTACCTTCTGATGACCAATTCCTCTATCAGCTTTATCTTCTCAAATTATTAATGACTTGCTTGAATGCAGGCCCACACTGGGGAGAACTGCCTTATTACCCTGTCATGAGAGTTCATACGACTATGAGATATTAACACTGAGGAATTCCTGCATTGCCTCTTTGTTTATGATCATCCATAACAATTGCCAGATTGTTCAGTAATCAAACCTGGTGCAACATAATATATTATGTGGCCATATTATCATTCATTCAGGCTTAATAAAAGCTCTCACTCAGCAGTCACACAGTCATTCAGTCTCACGCTGACCATCAAACTAAGCATACTTAGCAGACAAATATATTTAACTATAATACACACTATACATACTACATATTAATAAAAAAAAACTGAATGAACCATTACAATGATACAATGAAAATCTGGAGGACAGCATAATTTCAGTAATGAATGAATTTGTGATTGTTCAGTTTAGAAAGTACTTTTTTCTGTTAAAAATAAATTATTGTCACATCAACAGCATAGCTGCAGCTCTGTCATCTCAAATATGTTCCTTACTCCACATATATAGATGAGTAACTGGGCTGTATCACCACTCTACACATATATAGATCAGTAACTGGGCTGTATCAACATCTCATTTTCAAGGTCGGTGCTCCCTCTGTTGGCAATACTGAATGCTATAGTTTAGCTACAAAGAGTCCAAGCTGCACACATACGAACATGAACACGCACACACGGCAAAAACAAAACGTATGTTCACATATTTAATGAGACTCGTGAGTTTTATGGGTTCCACAGATGTGTTGTTTCAACATAATTTACTTCCAATACCTTTTACCAAGGTTTTCATGTGCTTTAAATGTATTTATTTTATAGATAGGGATGTAGGCTACTACCACGTCGTGGCGTCCCTGGATTCTTACATACTCTACCGACTGACCGCATCAATGAGACTCAGTCGTAAAGCCTAGTAGCGCTGGTATAGCTTTAGCATCGCAATTTTCTTTACTTAAGGAATATAACAGGAGAGTAGAAGCGATTGTTTAGGCCATGAGCAATTTCACGCCAAAGCGATTTGATACTTTTGATCATAATTTTTTATACACTGTATTTAATCGTATACTACATTTGAACACTAGATGGAGCTGCCGACAGCTGGTCCAGGTTTATCTAGTTCTGTACAAGGCGACCTTTGACTTGTCAAACTCACAAAACGTACACCAGCCTACAAAAGCCATCACTCCTACCCCTTCCTCCTCCACCCATTACCCGTTTCTTATGGCAGGCCTTTCCAAGCTAACAGCAAAATCCTGCTGCATCTACACAGAAACAAGCCGAACACCTCCCAGTGCGTTACATCAGTGTTTAAGGTGTTACACACTCTCACAGGAACAGCCCCATTATCTCTTAGCATTAAGACGTTCAACGACCAGAGAAGGTAATACTTCACATACTTAAATCATCTCCCTGTTGCACTTAAGTTGCACATAAGCACAGGAGTTGTATATCTGCCCATTCACAAACATAGTCAAAGGGCATTTGCCATGTTGCACCCCACAGCTTTGGGCTCTAACTACCCCATTAGCGAAACAGATTAACTGTCCACAGCTCAAGACCTCTCTGCCTATGGTCAGGAGTATTGTACTAGACAGAGATATAGGACAATTCAAGACATCTGCCTATGGTCAGGAGTATTGTACTAGACAGAGATATAGGACCATTCAAGACATCTGCCTATGGTCAGGAGTATTGTACTAGACAGATATATAGGACAATTCAAGGCCTCTGCCTATGGTCAGGAGTATTGTACTAGACAGAGATATAGGACCATTCTAAAAGCCTGTGACTGACAGAGGCCCTTATACAACACTGGGCACTTTTTTTCCACTGAGGCCTAATGTGATATATTTTCCCCAAAATCTCCAGTGACACGCCTGGGTTGCTTTTAATTTCCAAGTGTTTTAAGCACTTTACCAAATTAGTTGCAACTTGCAACTTTTAATCTATTACAATTAAAATCACACAACTGCTACTATTGATTCCATTACGAATGAAAAAGACCTTGTACCTTGGATGGGTTTTTAAATTTATAATATATTTTCACTTAGGCAGTGGGGAAATTAGACTTTTAACAGTTCACTGAATTAAGGTGGAATAGCTTTTATATTATTATTATATTTATTTTATTATCATTCAGCTTTTTATTATTTTGTCATTTTATAAGCATTTTAATCATGTAAACAAATGGAAGCCTGTTAAAAGATAAACAAAGGAAAGAGAAAGAAACAAACAATAACAAAAAGTGCTAGTTGGGAAAGGACGGGCATGTACATTATGACCTCTATGGGCCGATCTGTGTTTCTGACCTATCAAGGTCTTATTTTCTATAAGGAGAATCAATGAGGCCTCCGAAAGCTCTCAGTTCCAAATCTTATTTGTTTTCTGTCAGCATTTACATATTTATCAGCTACTACAGAATTATGGATTTATCAAAAAGTTTTTTGCTGTTCTTTGTTTAACTGAATGGTTACTGTGCATGGTTTTTTAATTTCTTCATAATTTCTTCTCTCTTGCTGTGTGTGTGAGTGCAATTTGTCTCTGTAATGCTGTGTCTCTTCAGGCCAGCCAACGCTGCAATGTTCTCAGTGCTCTTGTTGCTTCAAACTCTGTTTCATCCAAACCAACAAGCCATCCAGCCTGCGTTTGGGGGAATTTTTACCATAAAAGGGCATGCTGACTGAGCTATGGTTTCCTGTGGGAGGAGCCTTAGTTGACTTGCTGGAGTAGTATGTAATTCTGTCTCCCTTTCTTTCTGCCTCCTGTCTTATCGCCAGCTGCAATCCTCTGCTTCGCTTGACGTGCCTCCCTCTCTCTCTCTCTCTCTCTCTCTCTCTCTCTCTCTCTCTCTCTCTCTCTCTCTCTCAAGCAGAACAGCTACACATAAGGCACTATTTGAGAGGCTATGAAATTCTTTGGGTGTGTGTAGCTGTTTGTTCTATGTTTTCTACGAACTACCAAAGACCGGGTTAATATTTGTGCTGTGAGTTAATATTTAGAGCTGCTTACTTAAGCATCTGAGTTGTCAGTGTTACCAGACTCTTTACTTTATTGAAAGACAGTCACTCTGCGGCTTAATTTCACATATTTATTTTAACACTCACTGATCACACACTACAGTAAGTTTGTTTACATGCTTACATCATCAATAACAATCCTAACCTCACCTAATTAGAAAGCATACACACCCTTTGAGTAAACTAGACATTTTTCATTGATATGAGACAATGCTGAGCCATTCAGGTGTGAGGCCCTTTCCCTCCTTGTGCAGTATTGATTCACAGACACTCACAGATGAGTTCGTATGTCATCCCTAGACTTGTACACTACAGTCTATTTCCTTCTCTTCTCCCAGGCAAGATGACTAGGTCAAATCTGACTGGAGCGTCATCCCCAAAACAGCTGTGGCTGCAGGGCGCTTGATGCATCATGAAAAGACAGCGTAGAGGGGTGGAGGTGCTGTGGGGCAGCAGGTGGAGGTACAGGTGTTTGGGAAGGAGCTTGTCTCAGCCAGGTCCGGAGCGAGGTGATTCACCATTCTGAGCAAACCTGTGGATTGAGTTCGAGTGCCACGCCTTAAAAAGTGTAGATGGCTGACGCTAGTTCTGCGTGTGTGCTAGACTCTTCATGTGAAATGAACTGGGTGCATACCAGAAAGTGGGGTTTTTAATTCTTAATTCCATAATTGCTGTTATCACATACGTTTCCTAAAGGGGACATTGGAGGACTACTCTTTGAAACACCAAGAGTTATGATTGTTGCAGTGATGATTATGGGTAATGACTCTGTCAGCTGACTGTGACTCAGTGTGTATTCTTTTCTCCTGTGGCACTTAGACAAGCGGACTGGCATCCTAGCAGTGAATGGTGTGACATTCTACACTTCACCTCCGGTCCTCAGACCCAATACCCCTCCTACTGCTCTCTGTCCAAATACACGCCTGGTCTACTCTTAAGGGTCCCGAGCATTTCCACGGTGTACAGGAGATCACTTTGAGAAAGACCACCCACTGTGATACAAAAAAAATGAACCGGTTCCTCTATCAGCTTCGTCTTCTCAAATTATTAATGACTTGCTTGAATGCAGGTCCACACTGGGGAGAACTGCCTTATTACCCTGTCATGAGAGTTCATACGACTATGAGATATTAACACTGAGGAATTCCTGCATTGCCTCTTTGTTTATGACCATCCATAATAGTTTCCAGATTGGCCAGTAATCAAACCTGGTGCAACCTTGTCCCTCATATTTGCGCCCTCATGTTTGATTGTGAGGTTAAATTTGGAAGCAGGCTCGAAGTATCTCACACTCCTTTTAGGTCTCATTTTCTCTCTCTCTCTCTCTCTCTCTCTCTCTCTCTCTCTCTTTCTCTCTCTCTCTCTCTCTCTCTCGGTTTTAAGCAAAATGCAGCAGGCCCAAATAAGGACAAGGTCCTCAGGTTGCTGCAAGTGCTTGTGGTCCAAGCCATTCCTTCATCCAAGTGGACTGATAGGGTGTTGGGCACAGCAGACCAGAGAACAGAGAGGGAGGGAGTTTATTATTGACACTGGTAGGACTCCACACAGGGACATCCAGCACTGTGATCTGCTTCAAGTCTCACTCTACATCTTGTCTGTCTCTCTTTCACTCGCTCTTTGTCTGTGCCTGCCTCCGTCTCTTTCTCTCTCTCTCTGTCTCTCCTTGAACATTCTGAAGAGTCAGAAGAACTACAGATCGTCCGTTTCAAGCTGGTCTTTACTCCTTGGCTTACCTGAGAACTTGCATTGCCACCATGGAGGCCATCAAGAAGAAGATGCAGATGCTGAAGTTGGACAAAGAGAATGCCATCGACAGGGCAGAGCAGGCTGAGACGGAGCAGAAAGCAGCCGAGGAAAGATGCAAGCAGGTAAGGAAATAGAGAGAGTGAGAGAAAACAATGCTGCCTTAGAGGAAACTAAGGGACATTATAGTTGTAGTAGGGTAGTGTAGTTATGTAATGTTAATAGCAATCTCCAAACTGTGTAGCTCATAGAGTAGAATGCAGCTGGTTGTACACATATTACATGGATGAGCAGAGAACTTTTTTCAGATGCTTACATGCCAGAACTCAACTTCTTTATGCTCTCTTACGTCTCAGCTTTTCCTCCAGCATCTTCTTACTCTTTTCAGACAGTAATTCACTGCAAAAAACAAACCAACTTAAACCCAAGCAAAAGCAAATGGAAGATAGTAATGTAGATCATGCTGGAGTATTCTGTGATGCTGAGATTATCAACATGAACTAATAATCCCAAACTACTCACCCCCATGCCAACACGGTGCTGTGGGATTATAAAGATCTTTGGTTGCCTGGAATCCTGGTAGATTAGAGAAAGGGGCACTGTCACACTGATTAGACTCAGATAAGCAGAAAGGGTTGATGGATGTTTAACCACTGCATGGCAGTAGCCTGTACTAAAATTAAGCCAGTTATCAGCTCCCAGGCCAGGGAATGTAGATGTGATGTGCCTGGTCTTTGTCTGCTGTTAGATGACATTAGTGATTTAATCCTTCCATATATTGTTTTCACCTATCTGTGATAACACTTTAACTGATATTGACAATAAACATTTATGTTCCTGATTCATTATTTCATTCAATTTGCAACAAAGAGTATAGAATAAGAAAAAGTGTTTCAAATGTTCTCAATGGTCATGTGTGGTACAAGATGGTATATAGGCAACATTTAAATAAAACCTTAAAAGTCTGTCTTCAGTGTCCTCACGGCTGATGTTACTATTCTGTGGTGTGTCCCCTAGCTGGACGACGAGCTGGTCAGCATGCAGAAGAAACTGAAGCAGACCGAGGACGAACTGGACAAGTACTCCGAGGCTCTGAAAGATGCCCAGGAGAAACTGGAACTTTCCGAGAAGAAAGCAGCAGACGTGAGTGTGACACCTTCCTAGAACAGGAGGGGAGCAACAAACACTTACCCACCAACGTCAGGCATGTAGCGCTGGCCTTCGTTACACCTGCAACCCCAGACACACTGTTAGTCGAGTTGGCTGAAAATGATCGCTCAAACCTGTTTGAGTTGCCCATTGCATAATTCAAAGAGCAACAAACCAATGATGTAATAAGCAGTAAAAAGCAGTTATAAGTAGTGCAAACCATTTAAGTCCATTTAAGGAAGTGATATGGGGCAATCATTTTCTATAAGTCACATGAGTGAATGCCACTCTGAGTACTGTCTGTGCCCAAAATACGCTGAATTGCTCATCACCACAGTCCCGTTTATGAACAAGTAAGGAGAGGAATCAAAGCCGGTCTGAGACCCAGGTTGAAGTGAATGACTTCCACCTGGTTTCAGTCTCAGTGGGTGAATCAGTGAAAGAGCTGACGGTAGCAGCTGGGAGCTGGCTTTGATCAGACCGATCAGACTGATCAGACTGTCAGACGCAGTGAGCGTGGTGCATTCCTGATCTCTGTTCTCACTGAGAACAGGCCTCACAATCACAAGCACCTTTACTCATCAGACAAGCTGGTTTTCATCAGATCCTACTCGGCTGTCCACAGAATGGTGTTTACAGAAACACTATTCCATTCCATGTGTGTGCAGCTGGGGGTTCAAGTGTTCAGAAAACTTTGTCTAAAAATGTTGCAAAGTCAAAGAGATATATGTGGGACGAAGGCCAACAGTATTGTTCCTCGTGCAGTTCATTTGCCTCAAGCAGGACCACACTTATTAATACCATATATCTGGCCATCACAGACTCTTATTTTCTTATCTGATAAAGTAGGTGCAGGGCTACAGTCACGATCAGTGAGTGTTCTGTTATGTCTCATGTTAAAATGTCACAATGATAAAACACACACACAAAAACGATGTTCCAAGCACCTAAATAGAAAACTACAACTCACGTTGATGAACATTAACACACTTCACAGATCAAGCACTACAATGTGCATGATTCTGATCAAAATTTCTAAAATGTTCTCCTGGAATTACATTTCTTTAGTACCCCCAGGTCTTAATCCACAAAATAATTCAGATTTATATTTATATTCAATGACATTACATACAGCACAATTCCAGCACAATTCCATGTGTATACAGCACAATTCCAGACATGTCTGTGTGGTCTCTGAACCGCTATCAGGCCCTCTGTGTGCTATGGTTGTCTCTCATGGTAACCCTGCAGCATGGAGCCCGCCCTCCCAGGCCAAGACTGTCGTTTGCAGTACTTTTCTTGGAACTTTGCCCTGAAAATCTGTTCTAGTCTACCACGCCACATGTCCTGCATTAGGAGAAACCATAAACTAATTATACATCTGAATTCACGACGGCAACGGTGGCATGAAGAAGGTAAGAACTCTCAGTGCCGAACAAGACTCTTCAATCCAGCCTGACTGTGGGATGAGAAAGGGCTTTTTTTGGTATGCCTGTTAGTGATAAGTCTGGGGGGGGGGGGGGGGGGGGGGGTGTTGGCTCCAATTCCTGACCAGCAGGCCTGGAATTCTAAGAATGCAGCCAAAGCAAACTCAAAGGCCGTACTTGTAGGACTACTAAAATCACAGCTCCCTGCTCTCCTGGCCTCCTTATGAGACGTGTGTGTCTCTAACTCACCTCTCATGACCCACAGACACTTACTTGAAGCTTCACATTCGATCGTCTTTCATTGGGACTTTTTCAGGATTTGGTTAGACTGAGGGAGAGCAAGAGCTCCAGAAATAGCAGTTTTAGTATATAAAAAAACACTAGTGTGTTACAGTATGGGTATGTCATTAGATCGGGTTTTACAGCATTGATACTATTATTATTATTATTACTATTAGTATTGTTATTATTATTATTATTATTATTATTATTATTATTATTATTATTATTATTTTTTTTTTTTTATTATGGTTTCTCATTAAAATTAATGAATATTCTCAGTACAGTAAAAATGAACAAAGGATGAAAGGATTTTGATCAGTGTGACTTAACTGGTGTACAAAGATTTTTTTTTTTAATTACGTCTAAAGTAAACTTATTTTGTAAGCAACACATAATTCACACTCGCTCCGCCCAAGCTACGAATCGTGACCTCACCTCCATGTCGTTTTCGCACTCCATTGGTGGATTTGGCTCTGACGTTTTCCAGCGGTTCTGCCTCTCCCACTTTATGTGATGACTGAGCGCCGTAGCCGCGCGCGCACTCATACGTAACATTCCACAGAATTCTAGGAGCGAGTTTCAGTATTTCCACAGTCTTACAGAGTTTCAATACTTCCAGTCTCAAACGTTCTGTACTCTGTTGAGCCGCAATTTAGCTCCTAACCCAGGTGGGAAATTTGTAGATTTTTTTGTCGGTTTACACTTTTTGTTTGCACTCATAGACTATCAAAAAATCGTATTTAACTGAATTTTAAGGATTATATTTTTATAGACTGTGACTTATTTATTTTTCAGGCTCTTACACATAGTATAGTACACAAAAGTATTTTTTTTAGTATTTTACGTAAAGTTAATTTTTCGTATCAAAGAATTGCAAAATGGCAGGTGGAACGTCCCTGGATGCCGTTAAGAGAAAAATCCAAACTTTGCAACAGCAAGCTGACGACGCAGAGGACCGTGCCCTAGTTTTACAAAGAGAGCTGGACAATGAACGAGAACTTCGGGAGAAAGTGAGCAAAACGTCTACTTCCTCTTTTCTTATGCGCTTTATTAGGTGTATAGTCTGTAGCCCACAACAATTGCCGATGAAAATACCACATTAATAATCTGCAGCATTCCCGTTTACGATAACCTCGCGAAGGTCCGGCAGTAAGTGAGCAAACATGAATTATAGGCTGCAGAATTCAAGGCGTTGGTCAAACTCTTCATCATGGGACATCGTCTTCAATTCTGCAGTCGCCAAACACTTTGTAGACTCGAAGCATCAGTTTGAATGAAACACTCCATTCTTATTAAGAAATCGTCAATTCTCTGGGCAGACTACCGTTTCAGCAGTACACATGTTCTCCTGGTGCCTGTGTTTGATTAAGAAAACCAGCGGTGAACAGACACCGTGTGGTTATGGAACAATAAGTGCACGTACACTGTCCCGCAGCCGCGTGAAGACAGGACACCCCATCCCCCACGTTTGATGAACGCTTGTGTGTTAATGTAGTTCTTAAAGTGACTTGAACTTTCTTGTAAGCAGTGGTTTTAAGACAGCATTGTTATTCAAAAAGTGTCCAGGAATAAGGTTTGAATGTTAAACTTAATGCAGGTATTAAACTGCACTTTTCTCATTAAAACTGATTCCAGACCAGCACCACTAAGCTGTCTGTAATATGCTGTATATGAGTCCTCTATGTCTCCAACGTTCCAAGAAGTTCAAAGTCCTTTCCACCCTGAAACATTTCCTTTACAATTGGTTGACTGTTCAGTACCCTGAAAGAGTAATGTTTGTAGAAGGTCTGAGGTTGGGTAAGCACTCAAATTGAGACGCATATCCAGAAGCCTTTGTACATCTAATACTATCAGAGCTGAGGGAATGCTACTGAACAGCCCAAGGCCTAAAACAGAGTTTCAGTGACATTCAGTAAACCTTCCTTGGTCTGAAGTATTTCAGTTTAATCCAATCAAAATGAAAGGAGAGGGTTTCTTTTTTACTTCAAAGATGATCTGATATTGACATTCTCTTAGTGTTCTTCAGCTATCAAATATCCAACACTTTCGTGAAATATTTTGGATTCTGTTCTTATCACTACTCAAAGCTTCAGTTCATGTGAGGAGTTTCATCATTGCCGTATGCATAAAGACTCCCACAGGGCGGAGAGGAACATGACACCACTAAGCTGCCTTCAGTCCATCCTGGAGCACCGTGGACCCAGAGGAACTGAATCAGGATGTCATTCCTGTTCCACATCTGCGTTTCCTGTGGACATTGCTGAGATGACCACACCAACATGCATGAACCCGATATAGGCATAAATTAACACCCCCCTTCAGACAGATGTGATATTTACTATAGTTGCGATATTTACATGTTCTGACTTTGTCCATGGACCAGACTTATATTACTGGTTGACTTTGGTGATTCTTTCCTAAATACTTTTTTGGAGCATTCCACCAAGAGTGACATAGGTAGTAATTATGACTACAAATTATATTGTATAATTATATGTTTTGAACTTATGATGGTTCCATGACATGTTCACAGTGTGGTATGAAGAAAATTATTCAGAATCATTTTTACTTCAAAATGCTGCTGTTTTTTAATGTGTGCACATTTCTTTTGCAGTTATCAACAATGATTCTACTGTTCTGCAGTTATTTCTAATGTTTTTGCTCAAAAATGCAAAGTTAGTCAGAAATGCTGCAAATGGTGTCTCGAAATACGTCTCGGTGCATCACATCCGTTCAGTTGAGCCCGGTGTGTAGTCAGTGCAGTAATGTTCAGTGGTGACTAATCATTAGAATTATTTGTACATAAGCTCAGCACAGTTCTCTTAGAGACAGTATATGTGGACACAGGGAATCTCCAATCTCATTACTCACCATGAGTACTCTCACTGTTCCTAAGAGGACGAAGAGTTAGAGAAGTGTTGGTGGTAGTGTATTATGAAGATACACTCAATTCTAGAAACATTTCCAGAGGCCTTGCTGTTTCTGTAAACATAGTTTCAGAGGGGTAAGTTTTCTTTTGACAAAATTCTCAAAGAGCAAAAAATCCTGCCCAGAAACATTAAATTCGGTTGGAAACAATTCCATCATCAACTGTGTAAAAGCAAGCGACTTCTCTGAGGGACCACATTCAGTTGAAGATGGACAGATAAACTTTCCCAATAGACGTCCTAGGCTAAAATAATATTACATTCACTTTTCAGTACATTCACACCTTCACTAGATCACTCTGCTCAAGTTTTGAGGAATCGGTCCTGCTGAGATCCAGTAGGACACCCATGACTCCATTTATGTCATTTTTTTGTCCACGGATCGCCCTGGCATCTTCCTGTCACTGCAGCATGGGCGTTTAGTAGCGTGGGTTTTACCATATATGGCGTGCATTCCCAGGCAGCCAGGGAACACTACGAATGAGGAAGGGCAGTGGCCTGGGAGGGAGCGTTCTGCCCCTCACAAGGGAGAGCAAGTGAAAGAGAGGTCAGAGGATGTGGAGTGTGTCTACTTCCTGTGTGTGTGTTTCCCCTCCACTCATTTTTACTGTCTTGCTCATGTTTAACTAATAGTCGGCCTGTTAATCTTTTGGGGTCATGTGTACAGAAACATTCAGAAATCCATTAATATTAAAAAATGTAATATTACCCCAGGAAGTACATCTCCGTGGTATGTGAGGTTGCCAGTGACAATGATCTTGGCCTTTTCATCGGATATCATGGACTCAAATCATGAATTGAATCTTTGTAGGCTCAGTGGCAGGATGGATCGGTCTTTTTTATATATATATATATATATATATATATATATATATATATAAAACTATTTGTATGAAACATTGCATACTGTCATTTATTATGATTTAAGAAACAGTCTATATATATATGCCTTGCATATGTATGCTTTGCAGCTCATACACTGTATTCAGTTCTCTGCTATTTCTAACCTGCTTGTTGGCCTTTTTAGTTAGCTGACTTTGGGCTAACTATGTACAAGAATGTATAAACACTCAAGAGTTTGAGTGTTTAGGAGTTTGTTTGAGGCCTTTTAAATGAGGTATTGCTTCTCACAGCACAGAACAAAGCCTTGGTGAAGAATCCACAGAGACATTTTTGGTATGGAAGGATTTCTCACCCAAAGCTGGAATAGTTAGTCTATGACTCAACAGTGCAGAAGAAAAACGAGTTCCCTATATTTTTCCCAAGGGCCCTTGATTTCTCTCACTGTTTCAAGTAGTTTCTTTTTTTTTCTTAATCATCTGGTCAGATTTGAATTTGTTTGTGACTCAAAAATATGTCTGCTTAAATACACCATGGTGACTTTTTTGTAACTATGGTTAGTCCCTAATTGTTCGAGATGGTAAGGAGGTTGCTGTGGAGAGAATACAGCAACAGGGCTGGTGTTGTGTTCATTCTGAGGCGAAGCTTTGTTCAACAGAAGTAGTCCATTCTGAAAGACCATGTCTTCCTATGTTTTGAAAGAGAACCCTACACACTGACCATGATTTGATAATAAAGACTTTGAAGATCTCAGACATTTCCTCCAAAAATATTATTAATCGGTGAAATATTTATGTAGTATTGTTATATTTCTCATTCTGTCTATATATAAATTACTGCCAGTCACTAACCCTGGTAATAAAATGGCTTTTCTTTCTTCAAGAAGCTCATTGCTGTCGTTTTGTTCTGTTGCATGTTAGAGTACCTGTTGTAGAGTACCTGTTGTAGAGTACCTGTTGTAGAGTAACTTTGAAATGAAATGAAATGAAATGTGCCATATTTTGTCAATTGTGATTTTTACACCCCAATCGAAATTTGTCCTCCGCTTTTAACCCATCTGTGCAGTCAGAACACACACGCACACTAGTTGATTACTAGGGGCTGTGGATCACACGTGCCCAGAGCGGTGGGCAGCCCTAGCCCAGCGCCCGGGGAGCAGTTGGGGTTAGGTGCCTTGCTCAAGGGCACCTCAGTCATGGCCTGTCTGGGAATCGAACCCACGACCCTCCGGTCACAAGTCCAGTTCCCTAACCGCCAGGCCATGACTGCCCTACTTTGGCCACTAACCTCTGACCCTCTGCTTCCAGGCTGAAGGTGATGTGGCAGCTCTCAACCGTAGGATCCAGCTGGTGGAGGAAGAGTTGGACCGGGCCCAGGAGAGGCTGACCACCGCCCTGCAGAAGCTGGAGGAGGCGGAGAAGGCAGCAGACGAGAGCGAGAGGTACATGGAGGGCCTGCTGCCGTCTTCCTGGACACTGACCCAGAAAAAAAATACCGTCTTTACCTGTTTGTGTGAAATCCAAAAAAAAAATGAACAGGAAGTTTATATTAAACACTGGACCTGGTCTTTCAACTCTAGCTCACCTGTAATCCCACCAGCTTGTGGAACACCATGATCATCACCACATTTGTGCTTTGAATGAGCTCAGATGCATTGATGTAGTAATAATAATTAAAAAATGGTTCAGTTAAATCCAGGGGAAACCAGAGGCTTCAGATGTTTCAGATATTTTTTGGTGGTAACCAAATTTACTCCATCTGAAAAGACGGTGAACTGATTTCTCGAATCTGAACGCTGTTAGCTCCTCCTTCCTAGTCTGACTATGACATCATGGGCATCCTGTGTTCACCAGAGGCATGAAGGTGATCGAGAACCGTGCCATGAAGGATGAGGAGAAGATGGAGATACAGGAGATGCAGTTGAAGGAGGCCAAGCACATTGCAGAGGAGGCCGATCGCAAATATGAGGAGGTGCGTCTGAAGCTAGCTCCTCATACCCATCAGGACGTTTAGGCAGTACTTATTCCTAACCATGATTTCTAGGCGACAACCTGTTTTTCCATTTAAGTGAAGGGGAGTGTGTTGAATGTCTTCCGCATGTCACAGATGTTCCAAAGACATGGCGTGAACAAGAGAAATGACTGATTTTACTTACTTTTGCACATGGTGCACACCACATTTAGGCCTCACTTCAGAACCATGGACAAATGTAAAGACTAGCTACTGTCCAAAGGGACTCCTGGTAGCCAAACGCAGGGCCAATGCCTGTAGCCTGTGCTGTGTCAGAGGTCTTTATCCCGCAACCCTGCTGTTTGTGGCTCAGGTGGCCCGTAAGCTCGTGATCCTCGAGGGAGAACTGGAACGAGCAGAAGAGAGAGCTGAAGTGTCTGAGTGGCAAGTGTCCCCCCTTTCTTAGGAGAAATTGGCGAGATATGTTTAAAGTGCTTGTGTTCACTGGATGAAACACTGTGGTTCTTTTCCTTTGGTTCCCCACAGCAAGGTTAGCGATCTCGAAGAGGAGCTGAAAAACGTAACCAACAACCTCAAGTCACTAGAAGCTCAGGCGGAGAAAGTAAGAAAAAACAACCATGTCCATTAACCAAACACCTAATACCACCTTCTTATGATCATACTATCTGTACTAAACAACATCGTACAAGTATGAATCTCCTCACAGGACCTTAAGAGGTTAAGAAGCAAAAACTTCAAAAGTTCCTACATTTGTTAATTTCAGACCATATCAGCTTCAGAACTAAAGCATACATTTTCAGAACAGAAAAACCTGACTTAATGCTACGTTCTCTGATGAGTAAAATCAGAGTGGAGGCTTTGAATGAACGCATCGTTGTCATTTCGCTCTGTTTCAGTACTCGGAGAAGGAAGACAAGTATGAGGAGGAGATCAAGGTTCTCGGTGACAAGCTGAAGGAGGTATGGTGCTTGGGCGCTGGGGACTGAGCAGAAGGGGTTTGCGTCTGGTTGTGTCTGGCTCCACGTCTGGATCCATGTTACATTCCTTCCCTCCACTGTGTGTGAGCAGGCGGAGACCAGGGCCGAGTTTGCAGAAAGGACAGTGGCCAAACTGGAAAAATCCATTGATGACCTGGAAGGTAATGAACATATTCACTCATTGTGGACACTTTTATTTAAGAGGTATTTTCTCAGTTGTGCTGGTGGTGTAATGTCATCTGAAACTCATAGTACCGGGGTACTGATGACATTTTGTAATATAATTATGTTTTGTATTATTGCTTAAGTGTTACGCAAGGTGTTACTTTGTTGAGAAATCAGACTTGTATGTTTAAATAGCACATATACACAGAATCATTTCCTATTAAGTATTACTTGCTCACAGATTCAATATCCAGTAAGAACCGGTTAACCCCTTGTTCCTGTATCAGTCGTAAAGAGCTTGAAGTCAAGAGCACCATTTTGTTTTAAACTGGTTTGGGAGTTGTCAAGAGTTTCAGATTTCACCAGCTTAGCCCACTTCTTGAGATGGCAGTATACTGTATTCTGCTGTGTACATGGAAATAGCTCAGACAGGCCCTGCGTTGCTCTGGCCTCCAGAGTAATGGGGAATGTGCGCTGTCAGTTCACTGGACGTCCAGTGCAGCTTCCTGTGAGAAACTTCACTTTGCATTGCCTGCGTAAAGTATATATGCTTAGCAAAAGCCACCCGAGCGCATATTTGCTGTTAGGCTGGATGGAAATTTTACCAGCAGGCCATTAGTCGTGTCCGTGCAATTTGCTTAAGGACTTGGGGAACCTTGTGCTTCACCTCTGCTGCGCTGTACTGTGGATCTGGGTCTTGTAGTTTTTTTAATGCCTATTTGCTCTGATCTGTTCATCCCCTCTTCTCTCCCTCCTTCTCGCCTCCTCTGCTCCTCTGCGCCTGTCTTGGCTCTTCCAGACGAACTCTATGCTCAGAAGCTGAAATTCAAGGCCATCTCAGAAGAGCTGGACCATGCTCTCAACGACATGACCTCCCTGTAGCTCCCCCCCCTCTCTGCTGGCTGGAATTACTTCCTTCTTTCCTGATTTCTGTCACTGCTGTGGCACTAGGCAGTAGAAATCCCAGTTTCAATAAACGCTCTCTTTTCCTACTCTCCCCCTCTCTCTCGTTCATTACCCTTCAGAAATGTCACTGCACCGCACCGCTGTGAGGATTTGCGGTAAAATGTCAATATTTTATGCAGATTTAGAAAAGATTTAGTTTCGATTTCCTCCAGTGATGTGAAGATGAAAATCTCTTCCTGTTGTAATCAGACATTTACTTCTTGCTGCTTTTGCTTCATACATTTCATCATTTCATACCTATTGTGGTTCTTATCGGGGGGGGGGGGGGGTGTTTTTTTTTACAACACTGTCGCTACAGATGATTTGTACTTTTGCTGTATCACAGGTTAGCGTATCAGATTAGGTATACCAGGGTTTTGGATCAGGTGTATTTGTCTTTTGAGCGTCAACAAAGGTGAGAGTACTTTTTGAGTTGGCTGAACAAGAAAACCAAAACTGCTGCCCTCGTTTGATTGGGTGAACCTACCTTGTTTTACCTGTTTTCATATATATATAATATTAACATCACCATAGCGTATGTTTTGGAATTCTGGCACAAAAGTGTAAGATTTACACACTAGATTTACTCCTTGTTTTACGCACTAACCACCAAATATTGTAGTTTATTTGGCGTTTTCTTTTGCATGTTGTGTGCAATTAACAGTGTGGTTAATTGTGCAACTGAGCTAGAGCTCTGCATGCACGTTGGGTCACTTCTCCTGAGCACGTACAAGCAACTGGGTGTATTTAATGTAAGTGAAATGTAAACGTACCAACCTACGATTCAGACCAAAACAGTTATTTAAAACGTGTCCTTTTGTTTTCTTTTCTATAGAAAAATTAGCAAGTGCCAAAGAAGAGAACCTTGGAATGCACCAAGTTCTGGACCAGACCCTCCAAGAACTCAACAGCATATGAAGGCCACGACGGGTCCGGTTCCCTTCTGCAACATTCCATGAACACAAACTTCACTCCGTAGCTCCATCTGTTAAAGCAGGTTTCACAGAGGATTCCTTTCATTTTGCGTCCGTAATATTTCATTTGTCACTTTAAAACCCCCACCAAATTAACCAGTTGTTGGAGAATGGCAATGGTTGGATTCTGAAGTTCCCATTTTTTCGAAATATGATCTTAAAAAAATGTACGTACATTATATATAACACACTCACGTTAACCGTTGAACAACCAAATTTCCCCCATGCATGTTCAATGTATTAAACCTTTACTGAATGAGGTCCCCTTGAACTCTATAAATGATAAAGTCTGCCCCCTACTGGTCATTTGACTATTTTCTTTTTAAGAAGGTCACGTGAATTCTGTTCCGCTATTACTGTTCAAAATGATTTGTATTCGTTACATTGAAATCCGAGCAGAAGATACTCAAGCCAAAAAAGTCAAAATACAAAAGATATTTTTATTGTTTTAATTGTACGACAGTGTATTACAGCTACTGTCTATATGGACACACAGTACGGGTCCTGGGACAGGACACGAGACGTGTTTCCCCCCAGAGACCTGAAAATGAATCATGTGTGATCCGACATTCCATTATCAATATGGACCAAACTCAGATTTCAGTTATTTTAATTATTATGTATCTTTTGCTTTGTGCCTTTCTTAAACATTCGTTAATTTTGAGGTTCTTTTTCACTTTCCATGTAATAAATTTGTATAAAAAATGTTTTGCCAGCTGTGATTTCATTAAGGGCAGGGTGTAGGCTGTAGGGTGGAGGGTGTGTGGGCTGTAGGGTGCAGGGTGTGTGGGCTGTAGGGTGCAGGGTGTGTGGGCTGTAGGGTGCAGGGTGTGTGGGCTGTAGGGTGGAGGGTGTGTGGGCTGTAGGGTGGAGGGTGTGTGGGCTGTAGGGTGGAGGGTGTGTGGGCTGTAGGGTGGAAGGTGTGTGGGCTGTAGGGTGTGTGGGCTGTAGGGTGGAGGGTGTGTGGGCTGTAGGGTGGAGGGTGTGTGGGCTGTAGGGTGGAGGGTGTGTGGGCTGTAGGGTGCAGGGTGTGTGGGCTGTAGGGTGCAGGGTGTGTGGGCTGTAGGGTGCAGGGTGTGTGGGCTGTAGGGTGCAGGGTGTGTGGGCTGTAGGGTGCAGGGTGTGTGGGCTGTAGGGTGCAGGGTGTGTGGGCTGTAGGGTGGAGGGTGTGTGGGCTGTAGGGTGGAGGGTGTGTGGGCTGTAGGGTGGAGGGTGTGTGGGCTGTAGGGTGCAGGGTGTGTGGGCTGTAGGGTGCAGGGTGTGTGGGCTGTAGGCTGTAGGGTGGAGGGTGTGTGGGCTGTAGGGTGGAGGGTGTGTGGGCTGTAGGGTGGAGGGTGTGTGGGCTGTAGGGTGTGTGGGCTGTAGGGTGCAGGGTGTGTGGGCTGTAGGGTGCAGGGTGTGTGGGCTGTAGGGTGCAGGGTGTGTGGGCTGTAGGGTGCAGGGTGTGTGGGCTGTAGGGTGGAGGGTGTGGGTGACCTTGGCTTCATCTCTCTCTTTGCTCTGTCATCTCACAAAGCTTCAATTGTGTGGAGGCCCAGTGTGAGTGTTGAGTCTGTAGGTCTTCCTGCTGAAAGTCAGAATTTTAAGACCATATCTCAATATTCTGGAAAATGCATACATTTATTTAAATGATCTAAACCTTCATCTACGTAAGTAAGTATCGTGCATGGGTTGCGACAATCATATCTAAATTCTAACAGGTGGTGTTAAATTACGGAAATAGGAGTTCACGAGCGTAACCGCCCACGCCTGACTGCGATAAAACGGCCAATAACGAAACTTCATTCGCACTCGTTAATGAGTAACAGGCTTGACCCAAATTCACCGCTTGTGCCCAAGAGAAGACCCACACTGGTCACGCGATGTAGGCACACGATATTAATTAATATCGAGCTGATATTACCTACATATAATGGAATTGCCTAAAGTATTGTCCACAGAATTGCAGGGTTGCCAACTCACGCATTTGACCGTTTTCACACGCTCTCACGCCACACTTCCGATATCTCACGCCGAAAAAAATAATCCAGTTTATTTACCTCAGATCCACATATATGATTCAATACGTTACTACGTAACCGGCGATATAACACTGAATCTGTGTCCATTTTACGTTCGCCACACCCCCCCCCGCTCAACAACTTTCGTTCGCCAACACCCCCCCCCCCCCCCCCCCCCCCCCCCCCCCGCTCAACAAAATACACTCGCCACCGGCTCCAGGTTAAAATCTCACTCCAAACGAACGTCAAAAGTTGGCAACCCTGGAATTGGTGTGACCACGCTTCTACATTACAGGTAAGTTACCCGTAACTCCATTACCTGTCCATTAGTTCCAGGGCAGGTACGTAAACGTACTATTTTACGTTATAGGATTTAATATCATATTTTATTATGAGCATATTTGTTATGTAGAGTTGAATTGAAAATGTCGTGTGTGAAGTAGTTCTATCAGACGACCGCCGCCCGTGAGAAACTACAAAATCAGTGTCCAACGTATTTTAGGACTAGAGCGATTATCAAACGTCTTATGTATAATAGACAGAAATTTCAATAACTAATCAGAATGTCACTAATTTATATTTCGTGTTATACCATTCAAATGCTCATATTCAAATTTATTCAAATGAACCGAGACGACCAGTCTAGCTTTCCCTTATTTGTAACTGAATCCCTCTTTGTGTCATTTATAAACAAATAATTTCGGTTCCTGTTATACATGATGAGACAAACTGCATCTTGTAGTGTAGTATTTTAACTAAACATATTCAGAGTAGATGACACAAAAACACATTTTTATATATTCCTATAGTTTATTATTGTTCTGTGATCACAGCCTGGGCTATGACTGGTGTCATGGCTGGAGTACAAGACTACCGTGCAGAAATCATCACCTGGTTCTCCAACTTCCAGCACTACTCCATAGTAAACGATGGAAGAATTCCAGAATGGTTCCATGGCATCATCTCCAGGAAGTAAGCCTCACGAACGCTGCTTGCACACGTCATTGAGATAGATACAAATCACATGTAGTCTGTAAGCTTTGCATTCAGGGCTACTGCTGAGGGCATTACATCATACGAAACTCTTTAAAGAACCAAGAAATAATTTCAACACTAGGTGATGGTGTTGGTCAACACACCTTACCCCAAAAGGTTGCCCCCAAAACTTGTTTCACAGAGTGTCAGAAGAACTGCTGATAACGAAGCCGCCGGGACACTTTCTAATCCGTGTGAGTGAGGGCAGAATAGGGTACACCTTGTCTTACAGGTCAGTTTGTGGCTCCCGTGCCTTGTAGCGTGTAGCCATACACTTCATTACATAATAAAAACACATAAATAAATATGACTTAGTGCATTAACAAATGAAGATGGTCCTAATCATTTGCTTTTCTTTCTCTCCCAAACACATTTGTTTTCTCGTTTAGAGCTGAGGATCGCTGCAGACACTTCATGATTGATGTACTTGCAGGTAACCAGTACGTGATTGTAGGTGATAAGATGAGACACGGTTCTCTCCACGACCTGGTGGCGTACCACCGCACAACTCCAATTCTACCTTACAACGAGATGCTGACTGTAGCCTGTGGTCAGGTGGGGCCTTGTGCACACAATCTTACTGTTGACAACAATCACTACATTATAGTCAGGATCAGTGGCGGATGCTGGTCTTTCAAGGAGGGGAAGTTCAATTTCGGCCTACATCATAAGATGTGTCGGTTTATTTATACGTAAATTCTACCCGTTCCTTTTCAGTAAAATGTTCTGTGACCCTGTCGTACCAACAAGAAACGTTTCTTTCTTCGTTTCTTTTAATGAAGAAAATGCCGCTAACAGGATTAGGAAAATCTCCGGTTCAACTCAAAACAGAATGAATATTCAAAAAATTAAAATTAAACGCTCCTGCGGAGGTTTACACCAAAAGATCGCTGATTCGAACATTTTGCTGTCAATCAAAAAGGGATTCAGCCTCAGACAGATCATCCAATCATCATGCAGAAGCTGAGCGTCCTGGCCAGCCGAGGCCAGCCCACTGCCCCATAGACCCCCAGAGACGCAGAGCGTCCGATGGGCGGGACAAAGCCCAGCATTTATCCAATGACTCGTCTCGTTTCGCTGCACTCTTTGCTTTGCTATTGAATTCTGTAGACGCTCAGCGTCCACACCGTTTAAAGCACCGTGAAGCTGCGGGACTGAGTGAGAGGAAAGCTGCGTCGTTACCAGTGATAAGAAGCTGATTCTGAACAAAAGATGAGCGCGTTGTAGCGCATATTTAGTCAATGACATGTACACACAACAGTTTGTTTGATCACTTATTTTTTTACATTTTAGGGGAAGCTGAGCTTCCCTTGCAGACTTAGAGCAATCGCCACTGGTCAGGATACTGAATGTTAAAAATCAAAAGATTTCAATACAAAAAGTAACAAAGTTACAATTTATCTAATTTGGCAATGTAATTTTACCTCGCCGATATTGTTATATAACTGTGGGTAATATGTATCGATGTTAAGACAGTGTTGCATTTTGACACCACTGCAAACATCTGTATGAGTTAAATCTGTCACTCATGCAGTCTTTCACGTCTCATGTACCAACCCCTTTCACAGATCTCCAAAGATGATGTGGACTATACAGAATTGTTATTTTCCAAAAGGACACCCTGTCCTGGGAGAGACGTCTGTCCAGACAACTTCACGCAGGCAATCCCTAAACGCCAGACTGACATCCCAGAAGACACGTGTCCTGGCCTGACAAAGCTTCCTAATTCATCTCTTCCTCCAGTACCAAACCAGCAGCTGAATGTCAGCTTGTTCCCGGCAGCCGTGCCAAACCTGCCTGTAAGGCTGTACCCGTGCCTGTACCCGTGCCTGGACACTGAGCTGGGTGCTCTAACACTGCAGGATAAGCCACTAACGCAGGTATGGCAGTTCTCATTACGGTTGCCAGGCGACTGTACTGCCCACATTGCCTACAGTGTTGCACGGTGAAGTTGCACTGTACCCAGACGTAGATGTAGCAGCTGCGTTAATTAAGGCTTTATGAAGCCTATTCAAATTCTCAACCTCTCGTCATCTTTATACATTCATTTAGAAGGCTCAGATTGGAAAGGTAGTATCTTTGTTATGAAAAATTTAAATTTTCACTTTAGCCAGATCTGTGCAGACTGATTTAGACAGTCTACCTGTCTACCTTTAGTCAAGCCTAAAGCCCAGTGAATTGTTGAACTATCATCATTGTTGAAATTGCATAATTCATGCCTGTCAGGGATCTTCTCTGAAACCTGTGGCCATGCCCACAACAACACACGTGGACGCACCCCCGCCTACACCCCCACGCAGCTTCACACCCCACAGCGGAGCACTTGGCACTACCGCAGGAGACACACACAAGCAACACCCAGCAGGACGCCCAGAGGGGCCGCAGCCGTTGTGTGTCACGAGGCCAGAAGACAAAGGCAACAATCAGAAGAGCCAGGCAGAGGTGAAACCCCGCATAACCCTGGCACAGTGCAGAAAGCTCTTTCACAGGAAAAAGCACCACTCTCAGGAGCACACGTATGTAGAAATAAAGGATGATGAAGTGGGAAAAGGAGATGGTGGAGATGGTAAACTCATGCGGAGCTGGGAAGTCCAGGGCTCTACCCCCCACACCAACAACGGACCCTCCACCAAGACCAGTACTGGTTCGGGTTCTGCTACTGGGACTGTGCCAGTAGAATTCTTAACTCCTCCACCCTTCGCCCCTGGGTACTAAGTACATGTGCTGAATGTTTTAGATAACCTAGGTCTCATTATGGGTGAAACAAATAAAGATTTAAACATAAATGTTTATTTTATGTATGACATCTAGTTATTTTTTCTTGTTTTGCTGTGCTAATGATAATGTATCATGCATGTCTAGAATAATGTATTTCAGTTGGAGTGCTCTCGCGATATTCCAGTGTTGTTAAACCACATTATTAGCAACTTTTTTCCCTTAAGCTTATTGCAACATATCTCATGTCTCTTGTCTCTTGTATATTTAATATTATAAATGTATGTTTATACATATGTTGGCTAGATTATTAAGTCTCCTTTGCATACAGATAAATTAGATGGTGGACATGTTCCATAAGTGATGTCTACATTTGAAGTGCATTCATTTTTGGCTGAAAGATACACATCATTAGTGTTGGCGCTCTCTCTCTCTCTCTCTCTCTCTCTCTCTCTCTCTCTCTCTCTCTCGACAGAGTGAATTGTCTAAGCAGGGTGTTGACGCTGACGTGTTGAGATGCATGTCTTTGGTCTTTGCCCTAGAAATACACTAAGAGAAAATCAAACAAACCAATTTACATAGTACATTTATGTCTCCAATATAAAATATTAACCTGCCAGATAGAAGAATAACAATTCGCTCATCAACCAGTCGTAATGAACAAAAGCGCAAAGGTCATATGTTGGCCTACTTGGGGAAAGACACGGACATACCGCAGTTATCCAATAACAGCATGAAAACCTACAGACATACAGTAGTGAGAGTATTAATTTCAGTTTCAGTAGCTAAGAGGACCGAGGAATTACGAAGTAGGTTAAGTCAAGTGTTTTGTAATACTTACCTGGGCGATCAGTTTCACTAAATAAGTCACATTTATTGAACAGTTACTGGAGACTGTGGTTGTGTGTGTGTGTGTGTGTGTGTGTGTGTGTGTGTGTGTGTGTGTGTGAGAGAGAGAGAGGGAGAGAGAGAGATCACCCTGGGAAGTCTGAAGTCTCAGTTGCTAAGTTACATGCCGCAGTAGCACGGAAACAAAAATGTGTTCAAACTCAAGTTTGAACACGGAAATGAAATAAGACGTGTTGAGTGAGTCAAGCCGGTGTTGGTGATCGGAACCTCCAGGTAAGTGGGGCAGCAGCTACCTGGAGGGCGGAGCAACAGGGACCAGTTTACGCCCCAGAACACGTGGGTGTTCAAAATAAAACTAACGTTGTCAAGGGAACGAAGTTGGCTTGCGCGTAAAACAGCAGTAGAAACGTGTGTTGAAGTATAAACTAGTAAATATATTACTAGTTTAATATATTGTAATATATTAAAGTATATATATATTTAAAGTCGTACGTTCACCATCCAAATGTCGATTTCGCTAAAATGACGTTACCACATATTCGCAGTGGTTTACGTATGAACAAACGTAACGGAGTAGCAACCCAGGAGTGGCCGGACGGGTCCAGATATGAAGGAGAATTCGTCCAGGACCTGAAACAAGGCGCCGGTGTCTTCACATGGCCAAACGGAGAGGTAGCTTCAACATCATGGTGCTTCATAATGTTGTTCTATTGTTTATCTTCATCAGTCATTTTCAAATAACTCGTGTTATTGACTATAAATGAACAGCGATACTGTGTTTATAAACCACGTTTCATCCAGAACAAAGTTCTCCTACAAAACTGTATTTTATTAGACCGGCCTGTTTAACCTGCTTGGTGACCAAATCCTGTGTTTATGGTCTAGTTTTATAAAGGATCCTTCTACAAGGATTATCGCCACGGCAGCGGAATATACTCGTGGCCGGATGGCGCACAGTTCAGGGGAAGGTTTTATCTGAACGGTAAAGAAGGATACGGGGTCCATCACTTCCCTGACGGAACCACCTTCCAGGTAATCACACAGCTTGGCAAAGACCTGATGAAGGTTTTTTTGTTTGTTAAATGATGTAACCTGTTGTTTTTATGTCTGTAATTGAATGATTTTATTGACCATGGATGCTTTATTAAAATATTTAATACTATCTTCCCTCTAATTTTTATTATTATACCTTAAATTACAATTTGACTAGTTTTAAGAAATTTGGACATGCAAGGTCTACACAAGGCACTGAGTCGGATGTCCTGTTTTAAATCAGTATTCCTCTCCACTTAGGGTCTGTACCACGCTGACAAGCGCTTTGGACCTGGGGTGACCACATACCCGGGTGGTCAGCAGGACGTGGGTCTGTGGTACAGGCACTGGTTGGTCCGTCTACCCACCTGTGTGATTGAAGGTTTCAGCCTGAGGGATTTTCCTGAGTACATGAGCCTGCTTCCAAAACAGAAGCTTCAGAGCCAGGTTGGGGTGACCTCAGCAGTGTTAAGTTTTAAGTATTTGTTCATAACATGCTTTTGGCTAAATCAGGAAAAACAGGATACCTATTAGTTTGTTTAATGGACAGGATGGTTAAACTACACATAGCATTAACAGTTATTATAAGTAAATCATGACAGTAAAATGCTAAATTTGTGCTGCCACGCCAATGCGATATGTCTTTGTTAAGCTTTCAGATTATTACATTTCAAATCACCTCCCTAGACCAAAGACCAGGTAGTCATCCCAACGGCTCGTCCTGAGCTCTGTGACCAGACG
The DNA here is from genome assembly GCF_052324685.1 of Brachyhypopomus gauderio. Taxonomy (NCBI): domain Eukaryota; kingdom Metazoa; phylum Chordata; class Actinopteri; order Gymnotiformes; family Hypopomidae; genus Brachyhypopomus; species Brachyhypopomus gauderio. The sequence continues at coordinate 576,219 of NW_027506905.1, forward strand.
CTCCTGCAGGACGAGCGGTTTGTCCTGCCGCCGGGCATCGAGAGCTACTCCACTGACTCCGACCACCTGCCCACTCCGCAGAGCCGACGGCAGGAGCTGGACCTGCTGTTCTTCGGCAGGGACGATATCCACACTCCTTCCTTCTCTGATGACCTGTCTGTTCAGCAGCAAATGGAGGCGCTCATCCACACCCACAGGTCAGCAGCACAGCAGGGCTTATTCTGCTAATGATGACACCACAGCTCTGGGACTGCACAGTGGCACCCGGCAGATAATGTTTCCCTGTATTGGGCATGAGGTCGGCCTGCACTATAAGGGCTGAGCACTATATTGTGAGTATATCACTACATTCTGTAATATACTTTGCAGTATATATATTACGGAATATGTATATATGAATGCACTTCATTTGACATGGGTAACGATTGGTTAGACCTTTTTAAACACCTCAGTGTCCTAATGGTTGGATATATTTTACAAAAGACAATATTGTGTTAATGATTAACAAATGATCCATACTAAGTGGTGTTATTTAAAAATCAAGCTTAAAAGTCAAGGCATGTAGAATGCCAAGACCTTTTTAAGCTAATACATTTCAAATAATGATTTTGTGTGACCTGTATTTCCCTAGAGACCAACTCATATCAAATAAAGTATTTAGTGTTCATTTTAGCATATCATTTGTAACTGTTACCCCAACCATGTCTCTCTCTTTTAGATTTGAGGCCAAGGATCTGGACTGGGATGTTGCTGCTGTCTTGGCTATGAACAGGGAGCAGTTTGGCCCCAAAGGTCCCATGGAGCTCATCTCAGAAAAGCTGATCAGAGCAGCATCCCTTGGTCTCTACCAGAATGTTTGTGATATTTTGTTTGATGGGAAGGTCCACCCTGATGTAGCTGATGCAAGAGGATACACCGCCCTCATCACAGCCACAGTAAGACTGCCAAACCTCAGAATGTAAGATTTGTACTGTAAGACTCACTTGGTAAGATTTGTACTGTAAGACTCACTTGGTAAGATTTGTACTGTAAAACTCACTTGGTAAGATTTGTACTGTAAGACTCACTTGGTAAGATTTGTACTGTAGGACTCACTAGGTAAGATTCATACTTGGTAAGATTCATACTGTAAGACTCACTTGGTAAGATTTGTACTGTAAGACTCACTTGGTAAGATTCATACTTGGTAAGATTCATACTGTAAGACTCACTTGGTAAGATTCATACTTGGTAAGATTCATACTGTAAGACTCACTTGGTAAGATTTGTACTGTAAGACTCACTTGGTAAGATTCATACTTGGTAAGATTCATACTGTAAGACTCACTTGGTAAGATTTGTACTGTAAGACTCACTTGGTAAGATTCATACTTGGTAAGATTCATACTGTAAGACTCACTTGGTAAGATTCATACTTGTTAAGATTCATACTGTAAGACTCACTTGGTAAGATTTGTACTGTAAGACTCACTTGGTAAGATTCATACTTGGTAAGATTCATACTGTAAGACTCACTTGGTAAGATTTGTACTGTAGGACTCACTTGGTAAGATTCATACTTGGTAAGATTCATACTGTAAGACTCACTTGGTAAGATTTGTACTGTAGGACTCACTTGGTAAGATTCATACTTGGTAAGATTCATACTGTAAGACTCACTTGGTAAGATTTGTACTGTAAGACTCATTTGGTAAGATTCGTACTTGGTAAGAGTCATACTGTAAGACTCACTTGGTAAGATTTGTACTGTAAGACTCACTTGTTAAAATTCATATTGTGCTTGTATTGTACAGCTCCCGGAACTTGACGTATTTTACAGAATAAGTTACATTGTTAGGTCAATAGTACAGGGTACCGATAATTTGGAATGATGTTGGTTGTATTATGATACAGTGATAATGTAATCTAATTTGAAGTGGTCATAGGACCAATTAATTAATCACAATAAACATGTCTAATGATCAAATATGAAATGTGAAAGTAATTTCTTCTTATGCCTTTTCCTTGAATAGAGAATGGATATTTTGTTTACTGTAGTGTTACCACTGTAGGGATACAGAAATACTTTCCAATAATAATTTTAAAAACATTCTGTTTCACCTCACATTGCATTTATATTTAAACAGACATCACAGATCGTTTCAGAGTAACAGTTCAGTGTGTAATTTTAAGTAAAAACAGGAAAAACAATCTCTATTAAGCATTTTTCCAGACAAATATAATCCACCACCAGATGGCAGCACTTGTATTACTCTTTATTCATTGACCTCACACATTTGGAGTAGTGTGATATGTACGTCTTCAATAAAGTATTCTTCCCTCCAGCATTTCAGACAATGGGACGTGCAATATCCACAGTCTTTACTGAATACCCTGTTTGTGTTGTGTGTGCACTACGAGGCGCTGGAAGTAACACTCACATTGCTGTGCAGGCGAATTGTCACAACGATGTGATCCACTTGCTGCTTGACAACGGGGCTGATGTGAACCAGCTGAATGATGAGGGCATGTCTGCACTTGCTGTGAGCAACCTCCTCTACTACCCCTTCAGTTCTCTACAGGAGACAGAGGCTGAGAAGGTATCTCAGAGAGAAACTCTAAAACCAGAGGTAGGCCTCCCAAAGCCAGAACTGCAGGCTTTATACAGTATGTGAAGATGTTTGCCAGCTCTGGAGGGATTCTACACTTCATACACATTAAGATGAAAAGCTTAACAACTCACTTAAGAATAATTCACTTAAGAATCACATGTGATACATCTTTGAAAGTACTGAGGTACCGTGCAGGTGTCCTACAGAAGCAGGGTTTGAAATCTCTGTCTTAGACACTTTGTTGTGGTATTGCTAGGCTATATTCATCGTGATGTATGTTTGTTTTTTAACGTTTGCCTTTTCTTGCTCTGAAGATCAGGGACTCAGCCATGGAGAACACCCCCCAGCAGGAGTCTGCTGGCCTCCTGACAGAACGTCCTGGAGATGACAGTGATGGAAAACTGTTCAATACAGACTGCCTGTTCTTGACTGAACAAGTGGAGAGAGTTCCTTCAGGCGAAGGCATCTGCGGTGCTGAGGACGTACCCGGCCACGTGGAGGAAGGCATGAGCCCCAGCGAGGGAGAGGAGGCCCTGCGGTCGGGGAGTTGGGAGGCGACAGAGCACGAGCTCCTGGAGGAGGTGCAGTCTGCTCACCTCCTGGATGGGAGCGTCTCTGTGGGTTCTCAGGCAGGGGAGGAGGAAGGAGGGGTCTGTTCCCTGAATGATTGCACAGATCCAGAAACAGAGGAGCAAGTCTGGAGAAGTAGAGACATAGAGTCCAAGTATATCGCATCTCACTCCCTGACCGGCCCCCTGACCGGCCCCCTGACCGGCTCCGTGACTGGCTCCGTGACTGGCTCCGTGTTGAGCTCTGAGGTCAGCGAGGACCTCAACCAACAGATGGCTGACGTACTGTGCCAAATGGGCAAGGAGTCACCTGCAAACCCCCAGGAGACCGTCTGCAAGACACCAGCGATGACAACAGAGTGAGTCCTGGACGTTGTTTTAAGAATTTTGAAATGATGTGCTCACACATAGTGCACATGCACGTGGGACTTGGAGCCAAGATTATTCTCTTTTGACTTAAATAAATACTAAATCTTGGAAAACTAGATGACTTGGAATTAGCCTTTGTCATGTAGCGCACGTGGCGTCCTTCTGTTTGTGTCTCCTCGTGACAGGCGGGAGTGTCACTGGACCACCATGCAGCTGCTGCTGGCGAGAGGGGCCGACCCAAACGCCTCCAGCCGCCCCATGCCCGTCATCTTCCTGGCCATCAAAGCGGGCCACGCCGAGGCCGTGCGGGGGCTGCTGGAGTGTGGTGCACGCACAGACTTGCCATTACCCACCGAGGTGAGACCCGCCCAAGCCCGCTGCCGCAGACCCTGGGGCCCCACCCCCCCCTCCCCGCTCGGCATGCCAGGCTGTTAGATTCAAACCCCCGAAGACCTCAGCAAACGGGGGAGATGTTGGATTTTGTGCTGGAGCTGAATTCACAAGGAATGTCTGGGCATCTTTCCTGCACCTGCGAGCTACGATTAGTCAGCCTTGATCTGCTCTGACGCCATCTGAATTCATAGTCCAGTTTCTGTGCTTTTACTGGGCTTTTACTGGGCTTTTACTGGGCTTTTACTGGGCTTTTTGCTCCCTGTCAAGCAGTTTCAAATGCTTGGCTGTTCTGGTTGGCTGTATTCCATTGAAAAGACAAGAAAGTGACTGTGAATTGTTAAAAGGCCCATATTCTTCACTTTTAGCTTAGATTTTGCCTTGATGTTCACTTACAGTGTGGCTTTATGTTCTGAAAACAGTCATGATTCATATTTACACAACTTTTTTTCTAATCTTTATTCCTTATAATTAAACAGACTGATTCTGTTACTGTGCCTTTAAGTCAGACACTAGACTCCTGAGGAAGATTCCAGGGTGTAATTGCAGCGTAAGAGATGTAGAGGTGGTTGCAGTGAAGTACACAAGCTTTCCAGAAAGACGTGATGTTTCAGACATAATCCTTCATCAACTGTGCAAGCAAAGCTAAATTAAGATAAATGAGCTCTGTTCTGACTGCCCTGTGTTGTACCTCATTCTAAAAGCACTCAGAGCTTAAACATGCCTGGGGATTCAAGGGTGTGTTTTAAAACTTTTACATTATTTACATGTTGCTGAAAATGTCTTTTTTGTAATAAATAAAGGGAAATCCAGTTTGGCATGACGAAGGTCCTCTAACAACACTGACGGTCCCTGTTCTTTTCTTTGTTTGATCTAGCAGAAGGGTCTGTACCCCCTCCACGTGGCAGCGGGCCTGTCTGGGCCCATGGGCCCCAAGATCACCGAGCTGCTTCTGCACGCAGCTGCCGACCCTGACGTCAAAGCGCAGGACGCCAGCGAAGTGTTTGAGCTGGACAAGGTCTGAGCTGCGACGACTCCTTTTCCCTTAGCTGAGCACCAAGTGAGGCGTGTGGATAGCAGGAAAACAAGTCAATGACCTATTGACTTTTAGCATGTCTTCCTTACTCGACTCAGTCCTAATGTAGCTGATGGCTTTGGGGGGTGGAGGGTTGGGGGGGGGGGGTGTGGTTCACAAATGCAGTTTCTAAGCAACAAGCTGATAAAATCTAATTGAATTTGCTAATGCTAAGTGCTGCGGCTAAAAGATGTGGTAAATAATAACTGTATGCTTCAGAAAAAACTGAGCTGTTGGTGCTTTTGTGCACAGAGCACAGCAGATATGCAGGTGGGTGGGGAGAACGGCTCCTCCCTCAACTCCACAAGCCCCGCCTGCTTTTCCTCGATCGTCTTGACAACGCCTGAAGAAGGGGGGAGGACCCCACTCCACGTGGCTTGTCAGAGAGACAGTGACTACATGGCAAGCACAGATTCATTCACTGCGTGTGTGTGTGTGTGTGTGTGTGTGTGTGTGTTTTACTGTATGGTAATATGGGTACACTGTTTGCCATGGCCTTAAGTTGCCTTTAAGTTGTTTTTCTTTTACACAAGCAATGTAAACAAATAAAATGTAAGCACATAGATAATTGTAATATATTTATGTGCTATGCTGCCATGTTCTGTACACTGCATTGATGTGTCAGATAATGTATAAACAGATACATTTGTTGACCAAATTTGTTGACTATATGGATATATGAACAGATATCGCAATGATATTACAGTATTCTCAGTATTGTGCTTTGTTTGGAGTAATACTGCGTGTGTGAATGAACGTTGTGTTCTACAGAATGTCAGAGATGTGGTCTCCGTCCTTCTTACCCACAAGGCAAGCACCACCCATCTGTGGAGTGGCCATTCTCCTCTCTCTCTTGCCATTGCCAGCGGCAACGACCTTGTGAGTGACCTTGAATACATAGTGAAGCAAATCAGCAAGATCCTATACAGGCTCACAGTACAGATTGGCTTTATTAATGTATCATCCACCGTGACACAATGACTGCTGCTAATGGCGACGTTTGGATGAGCACACTCCTTCATTAATTACCCGTGTCACTCCTGTGGAACGGTCTTCAGGCTGTGGACGAGCTCCTGGCTGCAGGTGCCGACCCCAACCTGCCCCTGTCCCGCCATGTAGGCAGTGCCCTGTGTGCCGCCGTCAACATCGGCTATGACCGCGGACGCCACGGCAAGATCAGACTGGTAACACCACACAGTCCTCATCTAACGCACAGGTCTGCTGAGTGTGAATATCTCTACTCTGACACGACCTGCAAACCATTCAGGACTAGTACAGAACCATTCAGGACCAGTACAGAGGCGTTAAATATGGGCTCCGATTGGGCTTTTTTTCCAATGCCCTCCTTTTTACTGTTCAGGTTGAGAAGCTGATCGAGGCTGGTGCCGACATCCTGATGCCCGTGGTGGTTGGTGAGGGGCGCAAGTGTGCTGTGGGCACAGCACTGGACTACGCCCATCATTCCTTTAACCAGGTACGGCAGCAGAACAGGCCTGGATTCGGCCCTCCCACTCCTCACCCGGCCCTCCCACTCCCCACCCGGCCCTCCCACTCCCCACCCGGCCCTCCCACTCCTCACCCGGCCCTCCCACTCCCCATCCGGCCCTCCCACTCCCCACCCGGCCCTCCCACTCCTCACCCGGCCCTCCCACTCCTCACCCGGCCCTCCCACTCCCCACCCGGCCCTCCCACTCCCCACCCGGCCCTCCCACTCCTCACCCGGCCCTCCCACTCCCCACCCGGCCCTCCCAATCCCCACCCGGCCCTCCCACTCCCCACCCGGCCCTCCCACTCCTCACCCGGCCCTCCCACTCCCCACCCGGCCCTCCCACTCCTCACCCGGCCCTCCCACTCCCCACCCGGCCCTCCCACTCCTCACCCGGCCCTCCCACTCCTCACCCGGCCCTCCCACTCCCCACCCGGCCCTCCCACTCCTCACCCGGCCCTCCCACTCCCCAGTGCTTGGCCTTGACCCAGATGGTCATAAGTTTGCTTGCAGTTTATTGCTACTGATATAATGTCCTGGTGCCGGTCCCTGTAGTGGGCTCATGTCAGCTAAATGAGAGTATGAGGACCACGAGTGTTTGTAAACAAGTCTCTTATCAAAATGTGGACCAGTGTAATGTGTTATAAGGCAGTTCTCTGAATTAGATATATTTGTCCTTGTTTATTTCAGAATGTGAACCTCCTGCTGTCTTCTCTGTCCAGGACTGGCGTATTGCTCATACCCCATACCACGCTCTGAACCAGCGTGAGCGTGAGACTTACAACGCCCGGCGACACCTGCTCGGCATGCTGGGAGATCTGCTCAGGCAGGCTGCTGTCTGCATGGAAACACAGCGCTTGAAAACAGAGCAGAGGCAGCGTATACACAGTAAGTGCCCACGAGATTGTACCAGTGCACTTCGTAAAGTCAACATTATGACTTGACATAACATACAACATTATGAGTGTGTGTGTGTGTGTGTGTGTGTGTCCACTTGTTGGTTACAGGTGTTGGTCCAAAAGAAAAGTTTGTGTTTACTGGGACAGGTGCAACACCTCCTGGAAACAGAGCTGGAGGAACTGAAGAGGATGATACATCATCTCCTACTGAGTCTCATCTGAGGTCCTCGTCCGAGACACGCAGACACACCCAAGATTCAGGCACATGCAGATACTCTAGTCAAACATGATGTTTATAGAGAGAAAACACACAACTGTATGGATGTTTCCTCCATCTTGCAGGTCTGGGAGTAAAAGCGAGATGGAGACCGTGATTGAGAGGTAAGAGCTTGTTTACTTAAACCACAAATACATCACCAGTGGAAATTCTGGCCTTGTCTGTCACGCTCTGAAATAGACCTTCACTCACCGTGTGTGTGTGTGTGTGTGTGTGCGCACGCCTTTCAGGAAACCCCTGTTTAAGTACTGTTACCAGTGTGGCCGCTCTACCTGGGTAGTGCTGACGGCCTGTAGCCGCTGTCACGAGGTGTTTTACTGCAGTAAGATGTGTAAGATGAAGGCGTGGACCAACCGTCACAAAGAGGAGTGCCTCCGTGTGCCAGGTCAGACTCTCTCAAAGCTCCCTCACTCACCTCTCACTGCAGCTCGAACCACAACCCTGTCTCATGCTCCATCCTTTCAAGAACATCACAGAAATTGTGACCAGGGTTTACCTGACGACCTGAAGGGTGCATATAAAAAATATATATTTATATAAAAACGTTGAAGAACCTGTGCATTATTATACTGGAGGAGTACATTTTGATTTGAGAAGGGACTGCTGGTCAGTGCCAATATGGCCGTGTCAGATTTGAGCACCTCAGCGTGTTTGAGTGTTTGAGTGCTCTCCTCATCAGAATTCATTGCTCAGCTAAGTGTAGGTTAAATGAAGCAAGACGCTTGCAAATGCAACAAAGCTGATTTCACAGTTTGCACTTGCACGGGCCTGTACAGCATTTTTATGAGGGTCTAGGATCTTTAGTAGTGGCGGCTTTGAGATCCAGGAACTTTGACCCCAGAGAACATGTCTGCTGTAGGATGTGTTTGTGCATGGTTATGTTGATGGCGAGTACTGTGGTTTGTGCCCAAGCTGTGCAGGACTCCAACAACATCATGGCCAACAGTTTCACCTCACCAACATCTTAAGAGGAAGAATGTATTAAAATGGAAAAAGCCACCAAACAGCTGAGAGCACTGTGTGTTTGCATGTGTGACTGTGTGTGACTGTGTGTGTACCTGTGTGTTTGCGTGTGTGACTGTGTGTGTACCTGTGTGCTTGCACATGGGCGTACGCGAGTGTGTATGAGATTTGAATGTTTTCTGCCAGTGGGTAAAGTGCAGATTGCTGTTCACTGAGGCTTTGTCGGGCTTTGTGAGCATTAGTGATATTTCCAGAGTACATGCTGCAGAGAGAAAACCATTTTTATAGCAGGTGTGTGTTCATATGGCAGAGTCAGGGAGAGCTTTTAGGGCTAGGAAACCTTAAAGACCTGACAGTGTACAGTCACTGTGTAAAAGAAGGCTTCTCTCCACATTATGCACCCTTGGATAAAGTATCCAAAAGATTTCAGGTGCTTAGGTCATTAAACATATTTAGTATTGACATTAAGATTTCCTCTTTAAACACCAATAGTACTTTTCTCCTCAAGACAGAACGAAGCCATTCTGTCTTTCCCTTCGCAGGGACTGGACATCGAGAGAGCACAAATAGCTCTGGCACTCACTGGCGTACTCTTTCTGACAAAAGCTTCCGGAAAGGAAAGGACGCCCCGGTCAGGATGGACAAAGAAAAACTGAGCAAGCCAGCAACACACAGCCACCACCATGACCCCGAAGAAAACTACAGTTTTATTTGAGACGTGATACAAAGACCATGTACAGTGAGATAAACATTCTTAATGAAACAGTAAAAGAGGGCAACAAACCTTTAATGAGTTTTGAATTATTTGGGCATTTAAAAAAATAATATTTTTTATGGTGCTATTAGAATCGACTTGTTTGTGTTAAAGTTACATTCAGTGCACACTACAATTAAAAAGTCCATTGTTAAGCCTTAGTACCGAGATAATAGTGTGCAATAACTCAGTCAGGGAATCACTGATTTAAAAAAAATTGAAAGTGATATCAGTGTCTAACAAAGTGAAGGAGACAATGAAATGCTGATAAACAGTTTTTTAATAGTAAAAAAAACCCAACCACATTCACAAATCCTTAAATGTTGAAATGCACGCTGGAAGTAAACAAATTTATCAAAACCATCCTCGTACCCCTCTGATGTGCTGACGTAATCATGTGCTCGGGAATATTTGCCACAAACAGCTGATAAAACACTGAGTTTTGAGACACTTCCTGGACATTCATTCACTGTGGCCAGTGTTCATTAACAGAGACCATATTATGTGCATCTCATTGACTACAAACGATTAAGAACATAGTCTGTGACTGAACAAGGAACGTTTACCATTTGATGCATTTTATTGGTTGACATTCAACAAGCTGACATTCAACATGAGTAGTACATTTTTATTTAAAACATCCTCCCTATCTATCTAAACGAGATCTTTGGACGATTTTGATTCTAGTAGGTAGAAAAGCGACTGCAAGCTGAGGCTACTCTTTATGATGTTTTGACACCAGAGCATCTAATTTCGACAGCGACTTTCTCTGCAGGTATTGAAATGTAGTTCTTAAGGATCAAATCCAAAAATGTCGGTCTTGTCACATTAGTAGTCATTCAGTGTCTGATCTGAAATGTGTAAAATCCTAAATCTAGCTCGCAGCTGCGATCAAATTGCAAGAGCTTTTATGACCTAATTATCTCAACCCTTGATAATTCTTGCAAACATCTGCTTTATAAAATATTTCAGCAAAAATCATTAGCCGTTGTGTCTTCAGGACTGATGCATGCACACAGATTTTACCCGCAATTATGCCCTCTTATTCATTTTTAATGCATTCACTTTTCACATATATTTACTGTGTTTCATTTTTGCCTGCCAATAAGAGAAGCCTAAAACAAATGTACAGAATCACAGATCACCGATTGTACTCGTTCTAATTATTTCATATCAGTTGGGATAATTGTTTTCTGCCCTGGAATGGTTGTCTAATCTCCCCTTAAAGGCATTTTCTAGCATACAGATGTAGATTATTTTGTCAAGTGCTCAAAGACCAAACAAATATTGTTTACAAATATCCTGTATGAATCAAGCATTGTGAAATGAAACACAGTAGCTTGTGATTGCTTGTGTATCTTGCTTAAGAATCTTAAGAACCATGTGTACCATTACAAAACACACCAATCAAGATCTTACCTTTTTTTGACAATCAAATTTACAGAGAAATTTTTGATACACAAAAATCCAATCTAAATATTGACATACATAAAAAAAAACATTAAAAAAAGAGTTCTTAAGATCGTTCCCTCTGAGTTAAAGGTCCGTTCATTCTCCGACTTTTCCTTTTGGCAGTTCCCTGACCCCTCACCCTTTCCACACACTCCGACCCTGAATTCCTCTGGTCCGATTTGGCAGGACTCCGTCTCCATTACCGTCTCAGCAGGAGACTGAGCAGCAGTAAGGAGACGCAGGGCTGAACCCGACTTCCAGAACCTTTCACTTTTTTGTTCTCTGGGCTGTAGGCGTCGAGTTTGGGAGTGTCCAGTTTGGGTCCAAAGACTGGTGGCCTGCCTCGCACGCAGAACTTCTCACTGCACATCCCACTTCCTGAACCGCTGATGTCATCACCTAAAGCATTATGGGAAGAGGAGAAAATGATAGACCTTGTGGTGCATTCAGGCAGGGT